>NC_081349.1:50056431-50085192 GCF_029784015.1 Lycium ferocissimum | reverse complement strand
TCGTATCCAGTTTGATTTCCGTTATTTTATTAAAATTTGTAAACTTTTAAAGCTCTTGGGGGCCGAGTCTAAAAATTATTTTGGGAATTTCTTATAATAACGTATTTATTCCTCATGTTGTATCAAATTAAGGTAGTTATCTGAAGGGTTCGCCCACCAAGGAGGGTTAGTGTGGGTGCCCGCATGATCCATGATTTGGGTCGTGACAAAATCAGTCCATTAATTCCACCAAAACAGTCCCTACGGCCAACTAACATTCCAACACCAACTTTCATGATTTTATGCATGCGATTCATGTTCGTCAAGTTACAACCATACTTCAACATCAACACATATAACCCCATAACTACCATCATGTTCCAACATCAACACACCTTATTTCATGCATACAACTTATATTCACACATCTACATCACCCTTAATACATGAAAAGAAAGTTAGATCTTACCTGACAACTTGACTTCTCTACTTGGCTAGAGTTGGTGACTCGAGATGGAAATGGTTCTTGTTGCTCCAAAGACTATCTTCACGTTTTAGGGACCTTCTAAAGGGTTGAAACACCTTGGAAAAATAATTTTTGGATCAAGACTCAAAGGGCTCAAAAATCAGCCCCTTGGCCGAATGCTCTCTCTCTCTCCTCTAGGTTTTCTTTCTTTGTTGTGAAGTTGAAAATGAATGTAATGGCTGATTCCTTAGTCATTATTTGGTTAAATTATGATGCCTACAAGTTGGACACAACACATGCTCCACTCATGACATTGAGCACTCAATTAACTTTACACAAAATTTCACTTCTTTTCTCTAACTTTCGGCTGAACTTCCCCCTTTGTTCCCTTTCTTCTTCTTTCCATTTAATTGTTTATGAGACAATTGCATGTGTAGTGAATGAATCATACACTAACCTTTGTCCATTGCAATCATACAAGGATGAATGTCAATATTTAAGTGTGAAATGATCCCTCCACCATGTTATGTCCTCCTAAAACAATGTATACTTTCATAAAGTAGTGGATGCTCAAATATTCAATTGTATGCTTCAACTTTTTCTCCTCAAAATTTTCAGCCCCTTGGCCGAACCTCACCTTGGTTATGTGAAGTGTATTTTAGTTGTCCACAATATAATGAAAGTGTAGTGGATGAATCAACATTTAATTGCCCATTTGTATGTCTTCCATTAACCTTATTTTAGATGACTTCAGTCATCCTTTTTACCTTGGATGTTTGATGCTCTTGAATCATCCATCATTATTTTCACCAATTTTTACTTAACACCACACTTAAGGTAGTTCCTAATTTCCAACAACATTCTTGTACTAAGTAAAATTTGTACCCGATTAGTTCTAGTTTAGAAATTAAATTCAAGTTTATCTTTTGTCCATCTTCTATCTCACGTTGATTCTTTCATACTCATAACGCGATTTCAAATCCTTTAACTCGACGTATAAAGATACGGGATCTAACATTCTCCCTCCTTTAGAACATTCATCCTCGAATGTCAAATGAGGACTAAAACTCGTCAATTAAATAACCGAATCACCCGTTATCGCGTACTATAGACAAAGCAAGATTAGACCACGAAAAGGGTGTTTTAGGAATATTAGGCCTAAAAGTGCTAAACGACCAAAAATGGGTCGTTACATCGTATACCAATTAAACAATCGCTCGTCCTCGAGCGACACGAGAGAATGAACGCGACGGTAACTAAAGAATCTTTAATAGGACAATGCGGGAAACCTCTACTTTAATGCATCATAAACATTTCTCTCGTCTTACTAGCCTAACTCCCTCTAACTTAGATAAAAGACCTAATTTTCATATTTCCAAATTCAAATTTTCCCCCATCGGTTTTCGAATATAAGCACTTGCTTTTGTCGAAATGTTCTAATCCTATATAACCAAACCTATGAACGTTATCGATAGGCCCCACAATTTTCTTTAGAACCACACCAACCTTAGATTAAGACACAAACCTTGCCCACTCTTAACTGGTAAAGTATTCTGATTTCACTAACCCTTCTTTCACCATTCTTAAATTTTCTTCGTACCACGACTTCTTAGGAATACATGAAGACCAACCCGAAGCCACAACATACTCTTGCCAGGAAAGACTCCTTGCTTTAGCGGAGCAACCTTAAGCGATCCCAACAAACTCGATCCACTCATAATCGACCTTGCTAATTCTAAGTCTTACTTACACCTCCAAATCACAATGCAGAAGCATACCACCGAATACTCTTCCAAAGCCAAGTTCGTAGGACACCATCCGATCACCCTATAACCTCTGCGACCATAGTACCTTAAATCACTATCAAGTACTAACGTAACCCATTAATTTAATCATACTTTAACTCAACGGAATCCACCAAACCCACTTTTCATGGATAAACCCCAATTTCTACTTTAGAAATTTTGATTAAAGTTTAAACTAAGGAATTGAATCAAGGGAAAATACTCATATTATGGTTTAGACCTTACTCCATTGAAGGAACTTGGAGAACGTTGAATTCTCCTAAGTCCAAGCTTTCAATATTATGAGGAACCCAAAAGCAACATTAATAACAAAAATGCCCAGCTGTTCTGCCTCGTTTCTCGTGCCAACTGATCCCAAAACTCGCTTTTTATGCTTCCAACGGATTCCTTGTGAAATTTCACTCAAGTTAGGCTTTTGAATCACTAAATTTGAACTTATAATGAATGAGATATGGTGATTTCAAGTTTTGGAAAGAATGCAAATAAAATTTTTAACACGAATTTCAGTAAAATTTCATATCCGATGGCAAGTTTTAAGCAAAATTACACCAAAAAAACTAGCAAGAATTCTTTAGTAAAATTGTCATATCTCCCTCATACGATGGCGAAACGCGAGGAGACTTGTTGCTACCGAAATTACGATACGGATCTAACGGTTCAATCGAAACACGTTTCCCCAAAATAAATAATTTATCCAAATAATTTAAATTCCAAAATTTTCATAATGAAACCTTCTCCCAAAGTGAATCAAATGATATCCGTTGACTTCAATTTTTTTGCAAAATCGCCAATGTCAAAATAAATACTACGGAGCTTCTAGAATGGACGATACGTCAAAAAGATAATCGATTTTCAAACGACCGCTCGCTGCTCAAACTCCGTTAATATTCTCATATTCTTTCGTCGAAGTACCCTTGCCAAAAATACTTAATGGAAATAATTCCCCTTTCTCCTTAGTTCATAAGTTCACTAACGTGATCACCGATCTCTAAAAATCTTTCACCATTAGTACTAGTCACACCATCATCATTCTCGTTACCGTAAATAATTCCATTGACCCATGCCTTATTCAATAGTCCTCAAAAAGGTGCTCACGTATGAATAACCAACCCCTTACTTAACTATACCGAACCATACACATCTAACTAACCGTGTATATTTTTTTTTTTTTTTTTTTTTATTTTTTTTTCGCCTTTGGTCAACCCTAAGTCATTGTATTCAAAATCAAAGAAATCCTCAAGATTTAACCTTTGCACAACTTTCCGATAATTCTCATTCGAAAACTTAGATGCAAAGACCCGATAATCCTTCAACTATACCTCCATCCTTGTCCAACGCAAGAGTTGTTTCTAATTGTCGATCACCGGCTCCCATTAGCCTACGACAAGTTCGACAGACCAACGCCTATACGACTTTAACACTACCCTAATATCAACCCACTATGAAAATGCCCACGAATCAACACTCTTATTTAAATTCCTCTATCATCACTAACCTCGAAGATGCTAAGTGAACCCACGAATACACTTTACAAGTGAATGAACACTACCGTTATTCCACTAGACTTCACTTATCACAAGTAATCCGCAACCGATTTCATCGTAAAACCATTCCAAAGAATTCTCAACCACTAATTCTATTCTCGCTATCACAATACTAATCAAATTTAAGCCAACTCCACATTTCATAGCCTATACAATATGTGCACACGCACACTTTGCAACTTATCTCATAAACGCGTCAGATACCAATTATTCCGTTCCTATAGTGAAGATTGATTTATCTGAGTATTTTTTTTTTCTTACGCCTTTGTCACATCCTCACAATAACACTCTTACCAAAATACCATAAGAACTCTTACTTTGCTATACGCTTCCTAAAACCGATCATATCATCGAACAAATCGCTCTTAGTAAGCCATAAATGCACTCTTGCCTCTTTCGAGAAAACCCAATACTATAATTATGGAGATCCTATGACCCAATGAATCACCTTTCCCATCTCTTCAACCAACCTTACAATAACGAGCCTAATCACGACTCCACACAGCTGAAACCTCAAGTCATAGCTAGAAACCGAACTTAGTCACGCATCTAAATTAGGACAACACAACTCGTACTGTACCACATGTCGGAAACAACCGTTCGCGCAAGAATTTAAGGACACAGTTCCCATCATCCGGGAGAAGGTAAAACGAGAAAGTTCGTATACCAATTGGGATCAACTAGATACCAATTTGAATGAAGTAGCACGAAATAATGAAAGAATCAAGTTTCCCAGATGTCCCATAGCCTCCCAATTATAAGTGTGGCGCGCAACACACCCATAAGTAGGACTCTACTAGACATTGCTCTTGTACTTATAGACCGGGTAACCTAAGCTCTGATACCAACTTTTCTTTCAATTTGGTTGTCCACAATATAATGAAAGTGTAGTGGATGAATCAACATTTAATTGCCCATTTGTATGTCTTCCATTAACCTTATTTTAGATGACTTTGAGTCATCCTTTTTACCTTGGATGTTGATGCTCTTGTTGGCTCATTATTTTCACCAATTTTTACTTAACACCACACTTAAGGTAGTTCCTAATTTCCAACAACATTCTTGTACTAAGTAAAATTTGTACCCGATTAGTTCTAGTTTAGAAATTAAATTCCGAAGTTTCTATCTCACGTTGATTCTTTCGCGAATAACTCGACGTATAAAGATACGGGATCTAACATTCTCCCCTCCTTTAGAACATTCATCCTCGAATGTCAAATGAGGACTAAAACTCGTCAATTAAATAACCGAATCACCCGTTATCACGTGTGAATATAGACAACAAAAAATAAGGTGTGTTGAGAAGATTAGACCACGAAAAGGGTGTTTTAGGAATATTAGGCCTAAAAGTGCTAAACGACCAAATGGGTCGTTACATCTTTGGGTTATTACTATCATAGATCTCATGGTAAAAAGAATGAAAAGAATTGGAAGGTTAAAGGTGAAGTTATGTTAGTATGAAAATGGTTGAATCTATGATTTTATGTGAGAGATGTTGAAGCATGGTGTAGCCGTGTGTGGACTGTTTTGTGAAGAAGTTAGTGAACTGTTTTTACTTGATATTTTGATTGTTATTATCATGAATTTTATGATGGAAATGAAGGTGTTTAATGGTTGGAGTTGAAACTAAAGTCATTTGTGAGTTGTTATAAGGATTATAAAAATGACGATATAGCGTAGTTGCGTATGAATTGATGTTGTACTTGTCGTGTGGATAGCTGGTCATAACTTACTGAAATTATATGAAAAGAAGACATGAAATGATGTATAAAAATCGCATGTGGTTGGCTTAGTATGTTCGTAAACGTTTGCAAGAATTCCGAACATCGTTATGTTGTCGGTTAGAGACTGTTTTGGACATGTTGTGGTAGTGGACTGTTTTGGACTTGTGTTTTCATTAAGTTGGAAAGAATAATTATAAGTTAAGAGTATACATCATATTGTATGTTGGATGGTGTTATAAGTTGTTACATGCAAACGTTAAGGCTACAAACTAATAAAAGTAACTTGAGAATGTCGAAGCCGTATGTGAATCGTTATTGCATGTTATGAATGTGGGCTGCTTTTAGAATATTGTGTGGGCTGTCCGGATTGGTATTGAACACATAATTATTGATGTTGTATTGGTAGTATGTGGTTGGTTTAGATACAAGAGAAAACATCGCCTAAACATCTAGAAAGGAGTTACTAACGTTAGAATACGTTTGAATCTCCCTCGTAGCTTAACCATAGTTGTTGGCGTCTTAATATAGGTTGAAGTATTATTGGGTAGCGTACACATATTGTGTGACGAATAAGCACTAAAGACCTTGTCCGATCGGAAGCACTTTAAGGAAAAGCTTTGGCATGGGAGTTCGTGACACCTGGTCGGCATTGAGGTAGGTTACGGTTTACCTTATGGTGAGACTTTGATTAGCGAAGCGTATGTTTAGATGATATTGTCGAGAATGCATATAAACCATCTAGCGTTGTATCAAGTTGGGTTAGATATTTTCTTAGGTTGGACCTTGTTGTATGATTTGGGGGCTACACATCCCGTTGTGTTGTTGACTTATCTTGATCTATTTTTTTTTATGCTCGTTGCCACTTGAGACATTGAGTATGTCATTTGTGACTAATGATATATCATGACTATGATATTGCGGTGTTTTACTTGATTGATATGGAGATGAGAATGGTGATTCCATTGTGGCTTTTTGTGTAGCCTTATTGAAAGGATATTACTTGTATTCCATGTGTGGTACCGTTTCGGATTGAATCGTTTTTTAACATTACATTTCATCATACTCATATGCATTTCCATGATACATTGATATATGCATGGTTATGGCACTAATGATGATATGTGAGAGAGTGTAGCCTTAGATGACTCTATATATATATGTCTTTGCCGGAGAGGGTAAAAGAGAGATGAGTGTTTGTTGCCCGAGGTTTCTTGCCGGGAACGATGGAGTGTCCGATGCCCGAGGTCTTTGCCGGGATCGTGAGAGAGTGTGCTCGTGATCCGAGGTTATATTCCGGAGCGAGTGGTACATAGACTTCGCGGGTCCCCCATGGGTCATGATCGCCGAGACGTGGAGTTACTCCGTCCAAGGACATGTTGTACAAAATCGCATATGCATTGCATTCATCCTACATACATTATTGCATTGCATTATATCTTGGTTCCCGTTGATTGTTGTGATACTCCGTGATGTACTTGATTCGGATTGATTATACTAAGACTTGGCACAATTGGGTTTAGATGCTATAACATAAAAGATGACTTGTTCGTGGATATGGATTCATATTGACTTGTACTTGTTGGTTTATATGTTTTTCTTGCTTGTTGTCTTTATATACGTTATCTAGTCTTAGTCGGCCTATGATACCTACCAGCACTGTGTTGTAACACATGATACGTTGTTTTAAGTAAGAGTCAAATCCGAAATCAAACCGACTTTAAAATATCCAATCCATTCTTCTTTTTTATGAATGCGAGTACACCAAGATCGATTTCTACTCTTCGTGGCTAATATTCGAGGATTTCTCGATTCGAGTCCTTCGGGATAGCATGAGGACGATCGATGCCGATGACTCTTTTTATCCTTATGTCTTGTTTCATTCTCGGGACATGATCTTTTAGGCTACTATGTATTATTATGATTCGTACTTATAGTATTTAGTTAGATGCTCTTGTATGATATAACCAAAATTCGACCGACATCGGGGTGTGGATTCTCATTATTTCTATATTTCTTTATATTATTATCGTGAGACTTACGTTATTTTTATCTTCTTCCGCTTTATTTATATATTTTTGATTGTTGGAATAAGGGTTTTGTGTTCCGAGGTAGGAAAGGTAGGTGCCCGCATTACTTAGTGAAAATAGGTCGTGACAAAATATTTTATCCGTATTATGATTGTATTTTTTAGTGTATTCTAATTGATCCGTAAAATTTGAATCGTAATGAATATATTTACAATATATTTCACTTGTATTTTGTATGTATTTTAGAAGTATTAAAATTGTTTTTTAATTTTTGAAGTATATTGTACAGAAAGATGGATTTTATGGTTCAATAATGAATTCAAGTGTACCATGAATATATAGAGAAAATGCATAGAACTCTTCCTGGTTCATCAATAAAATATAGTGAAAACATGTAGGAAATATAAACTTGATATTGAAATGCACTTTGTAAAAACATATCTACTCCTGAAATGCACTTTGTAAGAAAAATATAAATATAATAAAAATAGAATTCAAATCTATGAGTAGACTATACAACAAGCGGGATCATTACCAAAATACATAAAACTTCTTCTAAAATCTTCATAAAAATAATGTCGCAACAGTGATGTTATACATCAAAAAAAAGTTGGAGAAAAAAAAAACAACTTAAAACATAAACTGTTTTGTCTACAAATCTACTCCTGAACATCTACTAAAATCACTGCATCATAATCAACGGTAGCCTTGACAGGGTATTGGCGGTTGCTCGTTATCAATAAATGCATTCAGGGTTGCTTTGTCGATTTGCGTCGTATCTCATACGGAGAAACTTTGCATCAATTTCAGCTGGAATGCGTCAAGATATACTGAAACTTTACATTAACAAAACATGAAAAAATAACAACATAACAAATTAAACACAATAAATAACAACACATTCAAGATATACCGAAAATATACTATAAATATAATGCAAATATATCAATGTCAAATGCACCGTGGTTGTCACTACAACAAAGGTGTGACCTTTGTAAAAATACACTTCAAATATACTGAATATATACTACAAAATATACTTTGATAAAAAGTAAACACAAATTCAAAATCGCATAAATTTACAAGTAAAAAATTAGGTAGAAAAAATATATAACACACAATTAAAAACACAAACTAATTGAAATAATAAAAAATACGACAAAAATATACTTAAAATGTACACCAAATACAGATCTGGTGAATTGAAAAAACAGGAATTAACTGAAGTTCAAAGCACAAACGAATTGAAATAATAAAAAATGCGACAAAAATATACTTAAAATGTATGCAAAATATAGATCTAGTGAATTGAAAAAACGGGAATTAACTGAAGTTTATCGAAAAATGCGATAAAAATATACTTAAAATGCAAGTAAAATACATATCTGGTGAAGTGAAATAGGGTCATTAATAAGAAAAAATACCTCTTCGAGAACATGAACATTTTTGCTCTTGTCCAATAACAAAAACTTCAGATCTGTATTCAAAAGTTCCGGTGGCCAGCGGCGGAGGGCATCTAGGAACAGTCATGAAGCTCACTGTCAGGAGCAAAAGGGATTCCATAATAAACTCTGAAAACACCTACATAAATCAATTAACTAATGGTGGAATACGTTTTAGCCAAAAATAGAAAATCAGAAAACTTAATTAGCATGAAACTAACTTACGGGAGGGATGAAAAATCCATAATGAACTTTGTGAGCACCAACATAAATCACTTAACTAATCACCGAAATCAGAAAACTGACTCCAGCATGGAAGTGATTAGTGAAGATCCATAACATACCTTACAGCACCAAAAAAAAAAAATATCTCTTGGAGAACATGAACATTTTTACTCTTGTCCAATAACAAAAACTTCGTAACAAATTCAAAAATTCCCTTTGCGAGAGGGCATCTAGGAACAATACATGGCGGTTAAATGATTTGGTCTTTAATATTTTATGTTCAAATAGGCTGGTCTTTGTAGTTTCTACATATCTGATCATGCAATTGCTAAGAAAAGAGAAGACGATGAGGTAGAACACAAAAATAACAGAGAATCTTATATATTTTGAGAAATAGAGTTGAATTTTGGCGAAAAGGTTGAAATTAATGAGCGATTAATACGAGTAAAAAAAGAAAGTGAAATAAATCAGAAACTGATTTGAAAAGCACGAAATTAGGGGAGATTGTAGTTAGAAACGTATATTTAGGAAAAGGGGAGAGAGAAAAAGTGTGCAGCTAAAAAATATGGGTGTTGGGAGTGGTAAGTTAATTGGTAGAAAAGTGGGTAGCTATAAGTTGTAAAAATATAATATTATAGCTACTAAAATTAATTATTAAAAAGTATAGTTATGTTCCATAAATATATAACATAGTAAGCGATGTCAAGTAAAATTTACTTTAATATTAATGAACCTTTTCCTTTCCTACTTGAAGTCAGTTAATTGTACACTAAATAGAAACTAAAAGCACGACAGCTATTGACATGTGAGATATATAAATTATTTACACATATTGTAGGCATCTACATGTATAAAAAAAGCAAATTTTAATTTTGTTTGAATGTGATTATCGTTACGAATTGTAGTACCCTTTAAAGACAAATTACTTCTTCTAAATATAATTCAGTATTGTATAAAATTGCATGCTAAATATCCCTACGAATTGTGACTTCTAATCCATAGGTTGGTTGTTCAAAGAAGTCCCCAGTTTGTTGCACGTTGGGGTATATATCCTATTTATTCTAGAAGTTCAGTTTGTCATGGCTTTAAATATTTGCTTATATTAGTCCAAAGAATCTCCAAAACTTGATTTGATAAAAACTAAGCGTCCACCAAAACAGATAAAGTACCAGGTATCTTATCAGTTCCCTTAAGCGAAAAACAAAAGGTAAACAAGACACGATATTTACATGGAAAGCTCCTTGCTCAGGGGATTAAAAACCACGATCTACCCCAGTAGGATTTCCAACTTCACTAAACTGAGCAATGTTTCATATTACAAGCTTTTGCAACCTAGGAATTAAACCACTAATCCCTCACCTTACAATAACTCTATTGCAAGTACCTTTTTTGACTAACTCTGGTCAAACACCAAACTAATTCAGCTAACTCTAGCTGAATCGTCACACCACTATGACTAACTCTAGCCAAGTGTTTACAACAAAAGCTTGATAAAGACAAAATACCTACGAAACTCTTCTTAAAGATGTGTAGGTTTACAATGTAGAGATCATAAAGACTAGACAATTCTAGGACTCAAAACATCTTCCGTTGTTGAGATCTGGACCTTGAAATCTGTCGTAGCTTGTTCTTGAAAGCGCCAACGAGAACTGTGGCCGTTGCACTTGTATGAGTCTAATCTTTTTAGGTTTTCAAGTGTTAGATTGAATAATTCGCAACATGTTGTATAAATATGAGACCAATAGAGAGAGCATGTGGGAAGCATGTGACCATGGACATACATACACCGTGCCGCTGCGCCGCTAATAGTGCGACGGCTTTACGGCTATTAAGTGTCGTCACGTAAATGCTCCCAGGGGACCTGATGGAGAACCTGGTCCTTTGCCCGTTTGTCAAATTATCAAAACTATGAAATTCTATAACTCATCAATTTTCCCCTTTTTGATGATGACAAACTTGTACGGATATTCCCCCTGAGGACCAGGTTTCTTCTTCATAGCAAGCTCAGGTAGAAATGATGATGGAGTTGTTTTATGTGTTTCTGTGAGACTCACAATTGTGCAATATTCAACCAGCTTGTATCCAGGAATTCCCCCTAAGGACATGTCCCTCATCTTCATTTTTCCATATTTCATCTTAGACACTAGGTTGACAATACACAACTCTTCCCGCAACACTTGAAGAATAACAGGCACAGAGCACAACCTATATGCAGCATAAATAACCCTTTCCCCCTTTTGGCATCATCGAAAAGAGAAATTAAGCACAAGTTTAAAGAAGTTCAAAGTTATTAACTCGAAGCCACGAAAGCGTACTCAAAGGAACATTAACAGATCCAACCAAAGTAATACAGAAAAGAAGCGTAAGCACAAAATAGAGAGAGTGCCAGTGAATTAATATTCAAACGAGCTTAGCAGTCAATTAATACCACAAACATACACCATATACTTGCCATAGTGTCGATGTCATTATTCAGACCAAAACAAAAAGGGTATTTGCAAAGACAAGGACAAGGGTTAACAGACAGGGATTAACAACGAAAATGAACTGAGAGGATTGAATCATGAAATTGCAGGTTTGATAGGATTGAAAGCTTTGAGCATCATGTCCAGCCTTGCATCTGTAGCTTTGTGAGCGTCCAAGATTTGCTCCTGAAGTTGTTCACCCTTCTTCTTCAGCTGAGCATTATCTTCTCTCAACTCAGCAATCTCTGTTGTCTGCACTTCACTCGAACCAGGTCCTTCTATCTTTAACTTAGCAATGTCAGCTTTCAATAGAGCATTTTCAACCCGCAGCCATTCCACTTCAGCCAAGATATTCTCGTTTACTTCAATAAGACTAGAAATAGTAGAGGTGCATCCTGCTCCTCCTTTTTTTTGCACAATGTCACACTCCTCTAGGGTGCTCAAGGAAAACATTTGTTTTTTAATTCCTTTGGTGACCTTTCTAGTGATTCCCTTGAAGTGATCAAACGCTTTAGTCGGAAGGAAGCCATAGGGGAGACCATGCTTGCCATCCTTTGTGTCCACAACTTTTATTATGTGCTCGATCATGATAGAAGGTAGGCTGACCAAGTGTTCTCCATCCATAATCTCCATGAGGAACAGGTCCTTCTTAGATGCTATACACCTCTTTTCAGTCCTAGGCAATATCACTTTGTTGACTAGCTCGAGGAGAAGCTGATATTGTGGCTTCATCTGTTTCTTGTACAAAGTTTCAGTGGTCACCCGCTCTCCTATTCGAACTATGATACCTTTGAAGTTGTCTGAGGCTTTGATGTCTTTGTTATTTCCCAGTTTTTTAATTCCTTCAGATGGGACATTCAGAAATTTTCCCGACTGAGCTTTATCCAATGTAAACTCAACTTTTCCAACCTTACAAACCAGGGTATGACCATCAGTATACTGCAAATTCACAAAGAAATCTGCTACTGCCTTCTTACAGACGAATGCAGGCCCTTCAAGAAGATGATCCCAACTCTGAGCTCTCAAGATCTCCATTAAATCATCAAATCCTTGGTGCCCAAATGCCTCTAGATCAAACACTCTGCCAAGCAACACTTTTTGACCTCTTAAATTTTCTTGTCTCAAGTTTTCTTCATCCTTTTTGGATTTTCCCTTTTTGCTGGAACCAGGTCTCTCAGTCGAGATTACTTTTCTTTTCTTAGAGGGACCTGCTTCCCCACTGACTGGGCTCTTTCTCTTCTTAGGAGAGGGGTCACTTCCTTTTCCTTTCTTATTTTTTCAGTGACTTTCTCAGCTTCTACCTCACCCACATTTTCCTCTTCATCAATTACAGAGCTCTTCTTTCCTTTTGAATTTCTTCTTTCTGGCGGAGCTTCCTCTTCTCTCTTCTTCTTCTTCTTCTTTATCAGACACAGTCACAACTTCCTCTTCATCTATCAAACGACTCAAATTGATTGCTTTTGCCAACTTTCTATTTTTACCAGTACTCTTCTCCTTGTTACTTTGAGGACCAGAGTAGAGTTGTGATGTAACCTTTTGTCTAGTGATGGGAAGTCCCTTTTCTAGAATAGATGTGGGTTTTCCCTTGCTTCTCCTTTGTTTTGATTTTGCACTTCCAGTTCTACGCTTGAGGAACGTTCCCAAAGCTACATCCTCATCTGAGTTTATCTCTTTTCTTTCAGGATTTTCCTTTGCAGATGATTTTGTAAGATCAGCTTCCTTTTCTGAGGGGTCTTCCCAGGAGACAACGATTGTGGATAGAGGTACAATATCCAAACAATCTCTTTCAGGACCAGGCCATTCGTTTATCTCCTTTGTTCCACTAGAATTTTCCTGTTCTCTTCCTGTTTTCAGGACTTCCTTTTCAAATTCTTCTTCAACAAAAATCTCTCCAGAAACTTCATCAACAACATAATTCACAACCTTTCTGACAATGTCATTAAGATAGTCACCAACATTTTCAATACCAACATTTACATTATCACTTTCCATTTGCAATTCTAGTCCCGATTTGTCATTGATTTCCACATTTTCAACATTTACTTCTCTTAATTTCTCTACGTTCTCACGCACTACAGAACCCTCTTGTCTCTCTTCACCCTCAGCAGCTATGACATCCACAGCTGTCTCTTTAATAATAGGAGCACTCAAATTCTCCGCACACCCAACATTTAGATGTTCTTGATTAACACATCTCTCTACAACTTTCTCACTATTTAGAGAATCTGGGTTACCTGAATTTTGAGACGTCTCTTTTGGAACCCTCATTTCCCCTTTGAGTAGGTTCTCTTCTACTATCGAGTGGTCTTTGGTGATATCCTTGCTTGTCACCTCCATTATGTCATCCTTCTCAATAGTTTCCTCATAGAGATCAAGGTATTGTGAGGTTGTCATACTCCCTTGTGAGTCGGGCTTTTCTGAAGGTTTTGGGATCATGGCGATGGAGGAGTATTTTTCATGAGTTAAGCACTGGTCAGTAGTAGAGGGACCGGGAACATCTGTTATAGAGGAAGATGAGATAGGGTTTTGGTCGGATAAGTTTTGAGATTTTATGGAAGTAGGGATTGACTTTGGATCCGATGAAATGGGTGGTTCGATAGAGGAGGATGAGGGGTTAGCTTTAGTGGAGGTGGGAGGTGAAGATTTTAGGTCAGACATGGTTAAAATTGTGCTGAGGAGGAAGAGAATGAGCAGAAACGGAAAGGGGATTTGAAGAATTTGAACTTGTAAGAGGAGAGAGAAAAGAGTAGTAATTAAATTTTTGTTGGCTTAAAGAGGAGAAGAGACTTGGTTCTTATTGGTTAAAGAGAAGAAACGGGTCGGTTCTGAGAAGATGAAACATTTGGCTCATTTTAGAAGAGGCGGGAACTAATAGTGACATGGCACTCAGGAAAAATTAAAGCGTATGTAAGTGCTTAAAAAGAATACTAACCTAAGTCAAAGGGACCTGGTCCCTTGACACTTTTGACAGCAGCTCAGGCATAAATTTTGATGAGTGTTATATCTCCAATAGTAGGTTGTCCTGAGATTACCCTGTGGGTATACCTGTAATGGTATAGTAGTGAGTTAGATATCTCCAAAAAACACTTTACGCATTGTACCTTATCTCTTATCATAACCAATCACAAGGAACCATTAGATAATCTTGAATAACACTGACTCCAAATGATTTTTATTGATATGCACCCAACTTAAGGCCTTGATGACGAAGTGATCAAACTGATATATGATGCAGACCCTTATGTAAGATGTCATTTTATATTCACTCAAGATATCTCATTCCATGTGTGCTCTTCAAATTCATAAGGAATTCAATTAAAAAGATTTTAGCATATCTGACAGACTAATGCTATTTGACTGAAAAGGAGTAGGGATCAAGTCCTTTCTTTCCTTGAAACAATGTTGTTCCTAGTTAGCTATTGCCAAAGAGATCCCCTTGAATTTATTTGGGTTTTGCCATCCATCTCAACACTTAGTACAAGAATTTGTGGGTGCTGATTGTTAAGAGATTCACTTGACTAGTGATCTTAACGCCCTTTTATCCTGACCTTTTGAGTAGGTTTTTGATTTCACTTGAGTTGACTGATCAAGGTACCTTTTGATGGCTGCTATTGGTTAGACCAGAGGAAGATCCTTATTTGTCATTTCTTCTTCAAAGATTTACTGTCCACGAGCTTGATACCCTTCTCTTTTCTCTTATGTCATTTCTGATGCAATCTTCTTCAGACTTCGAAGGAGGTTAGCTGCACATGCTGAAGGAAGCGGGTTCTTTTACATCTTCTGAGCACTTTGCTAAACTCTCTTCACTTTCTATCCTCAGCTTGAATCATCATTTTGACTTTTCATTCTGTCTTTCTCTGCTTTTGTGATTAGTTTCCCCTTGGTGTCGATCCTTTTTCAAGTCCTTCTCACGAATTGAGACTGAAGTGTTTGTACTAAGCTTGGGCTTCTTTTCCAGTTACCATCTCATAGAAGGTCTTCTAAAGCAGAAGTTGTATCAAGCACCCATCCAACACATAACATACAGAGAATACTATCCTCCGTCAACATTACTGAGAGAACTTAAGTATCCACTTGTCACTTAGCAAGAGATATCGCTTAGTGCACTTGTAGTTCAAATCTTTAGCTTGGTACATGCATTCAAAATCATGGGAGAGTGTCTTGCCAATTTTGCTCACACAAAGAATATATCATCTCTTCATATTACTACTTGACATACTCCCACATTTTAAGGCTTTGAGTGAGAGAACAAAAAGTTTATTCTTTCAACCATACGCTCGCAGCAAACCACCATGTACCACACTATTGATCGCCCGACTCTCACTTCAAAATTTTTTTGCACACGATCACTTGTTGGACTTAGGAATCCAAACCAACTTGGGTCCCAAGTACTGATAGAATGGGTGAACTAGATGACTGTTCGCCCATGTTGGTAGCACACTCTTCTTTTTATGAGGACAAGGTCTCTGTTTTCTTGGTTTGTTATCAACATCCTCTCTGTTTTTCTGAACAGACTGAACTTTCGCATTACTCAAGTCCTTACAATGAGCAAAAGATGATCATAATGAGTGAACCACCAGTTTTGAGTCACAGAAGAGCATTCACCTTCCATATGGCAGGAATTCGTGATCATTTTAGCACTAAAGCTCTATTTTCTATCATCACTTTTGCAGGCAACAGAGGTTTTATCCAAGGGCAAAATCAAAGGGAGTGAATCTTCAAGTTAAGTTTTGACTTTTTTTTAGCTCCTTTTGAAAGTATTTTATTCTTAGCTGCTTAATCGGTGAGACTCAACCTCGTCTCTTCAAGTCTCCTTTCAATCTCAAGGTGAGTCTTACTGTCCTCACTCTTTTGTTTTCTCCAAGGCGTGTTTATCCATTTTTTCATTTGGCTGTTCAACAGGGCGTTATCTCTAGACAATTCCTCAACTTGTTTCCTTAGATCCATTATAATGACTGCCATACCATCTCTTGCTTGCTCTAAAGTGTCAGCTTCCTCATCTAGAGTATTAATCTCATTTGCGAGACTATGATATGTATCAATTAATACATTTGCAAGAGATATTAACTTCTTTTGAGAGTAGTTTTTCAGATTTCTTTGAACATCGAGAAGACTTACCTCATTTTCATTCTCATCTTCAAATTTTGCCACAAGTACAAATAAGGAATCACATTGTGAAGATTCCCCAGTATCATTTTCGTTTTCTGAGGTATCTTCCCAACCAGCCAGAGCCTCTTCTTCCATGATGTCAGCAGTAGTTTTTGAATTGAACTCCTCGACCGAGACCTGGTTCTTCTCCTTTCCTTCTTGAGCATTTCTACTGTAGCATGCTATTTTTGAAAGTTCCTCAGTAATAAGAGTTAATTCGGATTCCTCATTTCCTAGGTTATTTTTGTCCTCATTCTTGGAAACTTTCCTTTCTAGCTCATACGCCTTGAGATTATATATAAGTTCATCAAGAGTTATTTTTGCCAGATCTTCAGATTCAACGATGGAACATACTTTCTCTTCACATGAAGTTGGCAATGCCCACAGTATTTTGCGGTTAAGGGATTCTTCTTCATATTCTTTACCCAAAGAGTGAAGCTCATCAATGATTGAGGAGAATCTAGCATACATGTCAAAGATTGACTCACCATCCTTCAGTTTGAAGAACTCGTCTTCAGTAGTAAGCATCTCAATCTTGGACAACCTTGCCTTCCAACATTCATAATATCTTGGTGGCCTATTGATATATTCTTCTTCTTCACGGTTTGGTGGATTAGACATAACGTGAGATCCTTTCTAGGTGTTACCCTTTAAGAAAGCACCCGCTCTGATACCAATTGATAAAAACTAAGCGTCCACCAAAACAGATAAGGTACCTACCTTATCAGTTCCCCTAAGCAAAAAACAGAAGGTAAACAAGACACGATATTTACGTGGAAAACTCCTTGCTCAAGGGATTAAAAACCACGACCTACCCCAGTAGGATTTCCAACTTCACTAAACTGAGCAATGTTTCAGATTACAAGCTTTTAGATCTGGTCCTTGAAATCTGTCTTAGCTTGTTCTTGAAAGCGCCAAGGAGAACTGTGGCGGCTGCACTTGTATAGGTCTAATCTTTTTAGGTTTTCAAGTGTTAGATTGAATAATGCTCAACATGTTGTATAAATATGAGACCAATAGAGAGAGCATGTGAGAAGCATGTGACCATGGACACACATACAGCTGTGCTGCTGCAGTTCTGCCAAACAGTGCAGCAGCTTTACAGCTGTTAAGTGTCGTGCAGTGCTCCCAGGGGACCTGATGGAGAACCTGGTCCTTTGCCCGTTTGTCAAATTATCAAAACTATGAAATGCTATAACTCATCATGATTGTTAAGAGACAAGTTGTTTCCGGGCGTTTATTAGTTAGAGAATTGGAAAGGACACGTCAAGGTGTTTCTTCTGAGCTAGTTGTACATGTTAATCTCAAACTTTCATATTCTTGTGCCGAGCTTCCCATTTAGTTGACTATTTCCATTGCTCTCAGAAATATTTCTATCTTCAGCGTTAAAATACACGTGTTTTCAGGTGAACCAACTAGATTTCTTGATAGAGATGATTATTTCAGCTTTTGGTTATTTCAGCTTTTGGTTAGATGATTTTATTTTAATTACTATCCTCCGAAATTACTTGACATCTTAAAAATTAATAAATCAATAGTTATTGTGAAAGGGATATATATAATGAGTTTCCAGTTTTATTTGCTAACTCAAGGAAAACATGCTGAGATGAGTACGAATTCTTCAGGCTGTAGCTTTTACTTTGATGCCTGGAAGTACCAATTCCCTTTTAAAAAAGGAAAGTTTCGTATGGAGTTCTTTGAAGTTGAAGGCTAGAGATGATTGGGTGTTTAGATGTAAGTCTTTATATCCAAGTTTTTTTCAACCACGAGGTATGCCGAAATCATATGCTATATATATTCATATATAAGAGACTCTCCTACCCTTGGTTTTACTAAATTTGTAATTCTAACATGCATGTATAAAGTTTATTTTTATTTCACTAATTTTTTTTCGCTTTCCTAAGTAGATTGCATCTTTGGACAATTATCACCAAACTATTTAAGAGAAGACGTTTGAAAAGGGATACACTACACATGCCCTCGATTAAGAGTCGTTTTACAATGGTTCAACGATTGCGACACTAAAAGTATTATTGTTTTAATTAGTTAGAGAATGTAATAAATGCGAACTTGGAGAATACAATTAATTATCAGGAGCCACATATAATTTAAAGGATTCTTTATTTGAATTGGTAGGTAAGAGTTTTTGATGAATACTGAACCAGAAAAGTGTTGGAAAATATTATCCAGAACACAAATTATATGAAAAGAATACAAAGATGAAAGGTTTGACAATATGAACAACGAATACATAATTGAAGGCTTGAAACATATGCGAAACACTTTCCTAAAACCGATATTTGCTCTCTTGCCTCTGCGAGATTGAATCGATTATGCAAATAGTTTTAGTGGATATGACAAGTCCATGAATTTCTGCACAAGCGAATATTGAAGAAAGATTATTCTACGGGGAGAAGAAAGTTACTTTGCAGGAAAAAAAAATTACTCTATAAAAGTTAGTTAAATTAGGTGAAGTTGTACTTAAATAGAACTGATGGCAACCAAAAAATGAAAGGACACACCCTTTCATTTAACATGCACCTTTTCTTATGAAAATATTTAATTTAATTTAAATATTTTTTGACAAAAAGCTCATAAAAGCCCAAGATAATTCTTCTATTATTATTAACAATATACAAGAAGGAATTTAATGCCGAGCCCTGGACTTTGAATTAAATCAAAATTGTCATTTGACTACAATTGTGAAATTAGATTTTATCTAACATCTATTACTTTTAATACAACTGAAAGTTGTTATTTGGCTACGACTATGAATCTATATATATGATAAAGCTAGGCATAAAAAAGGTGATATGACACTTCTTTATGACCAACATTTCTATTTATCTTTTTTCTCATTTTTTTGCATTTTTCCCTTCATTTCTCTACAAATTATTAATTAATTGTATTAACAAAAAACTCATAAAGTAAATAATCAACTAAATAGCCCTTTCCAAGGGTCGACCCACGTAGAACTCAACAGTAAAGCCCATTAACTCTCTGATTCAGCCCACGTAAAAGCAAGAGTTAGTGATACATTTGCATTTAATTTGTTTGCACTAACGTCAAAAACAGTTTTTCCCCCCATTAATTAGTACAGCATATTTGTAACAGTTTTCTATCTCTTCCTCCATGATTGCCTATCAATTTATGTAGAAACATGAACAGGTTGTGAAACGGTAAAACATTAAGAGGTCCTATAGCACATTTATAATACCCTATTTTATTCTCACCAAAAAATTACTGCTTCTCCCTTTAAATTTATGAACACATAATGTGAATGCATGATAAAATTCAAAAGAGATTCATTAGCTAATATATCCTTATGTAGAGTTGGATACGACGTATTACAATTTTGGTATATTGAACTGTGATGCCACTGACGACCAAATTACTGTTGAATGTGTTGAGGCAACTCTGAAGTAAGTTGAATTAATTGTTCTCCTTCCTTCCTTCCCTCCATTTCACATTGAAAATTTCGCTGATTTAGGTGATCAAATGCCGTTTTTTCCTCCTTCGGAATTGAAGTCAACTTATATGAGAATGAAGAAAGTACAATGGGCAATGCATTTTTTTTTTTTGGTCTTTTCATTGCTTTTGCACATTTTTTTGGTTAGTTTTGATAATTTTCTGATGCTACTTGAAGGTTTCAAAAAGCGACGAGGATATAACATAATAGCTCTCATTTGTTCTTCTTATATTCATTTTTTCTTGTGATTTCTAAGACTGGACAATTATTACTGAATTCTTTTACTTGAATAAATACTTTAATGCATGATATTTGTTTTGTGGTTTTCAATAGAACCCGCACTGATCACTGACAAAAGAATTTCACACACCATATTTTTCCTTTAAAATAAGAGTTAGTCTAAGGCGAGACGATGTGCCTATCTCTGTTGCCTGCCCCTTTGCTTTTCCTAATATTGCACCTAATTTTGATGCCCTCTTAATTTCATGTAAGGGGTTTTCTAGGAAGTGAGAAGCTCCAGTCGCATATGTCAGTTGCCATCAATTACAGTAAGTTATTTTTCGCCCTAGCTTCTTCCTTTCTCTTTTCTTTAAGGAAAGTTAATTTTTGAGTTCTTATGGTCTTAGCAATTATTGGCTGAAAGCACGGCAACATGAAGTAAAGAGGTTGGCGAATAATTTACAACTATGCTATCATACTTCAATAAGGTTAAAAGTGGTACTTTGAAAGATCCAAGCTTAATTCTTTTGTAATTTTCATAAATAATGGATGTCTAGCATGTGTTTGTATGTGCATATATATTTTGGTATGCTTTTCTTTAGTGAATAAATGAATGGAAAAACTTGGTAAATAGTGAAATTTTAACTTCTTTTTTTTTTTTTTTTTTTTTTTTTTTTTTTGGTGGAGAATGCGGTTTTTTTCTATAACTTGACATATTTATAGAGTGAAATATTTTGTGGTGGTTGCTGAACTAAAGCCAAACAAGCGACATAACTCAAGGATGCTCATGCCGAGATAGCATTTGAGAAGTTGAAGTTGAAGCGGTTGGAAAATTTTAATTCTGTTCCAACAGTTTTAAAACTTATTTTTATTTGTTATTCTTGTGTTTCAATTTTTACAATTGGTATAAGAAAATAGGACATATTTCTTATACTCCTACCCGTTGTAAGTTTATACTAATGTCAAAGAAAACACTACTCTGTAAAATTGTACAAACATATTGTTATTGGCAAAAACATCAAATGACACTTAAACTATACTCAAAATGTCGAGTTCACACTCAAACTATACATGCGACCTATTACACACCTCAACATAATTTAAGTGGTACTAATACCCCCTTATTTGCCCACCTGGCAGAGGAGGTGTACTCACCTACCTAAAGACGCGTGAGATGTAAAAAAAAAGGACTAAAATGAAAAAGCTTTACACGCGTCACTTTTTTATTGAACACTATATAGCAAGATAATCTTAATCTTCTTTTCTAATAAATAATTGTTCTTAACAAGAAAAGATTTTTTTATTTTTAAGATAAAAGGAATTTTTGTAGGTCCCGCTTTCACTTTTAACTTTTCTTCTCTTTCTTCTTTCTTTTCTTCTCCCATGAATGGCATTCTCTGCCATGGACACAACCTTCACTTCTCCATTTATATACTATCATCGCCACCTCCATTGCCACCCCGGGTGGTCCACCCATGTTACCATATACTACCAGCTTCTATCCCACCTTCCTTAAAGTTGAATTTTTAACATTATCAAAGTTCAAACATTGAAAATAAAGGACCCATAAACACACACATTCACCCTTACGTTCACGTTCATATTCTTGAATAGCCAACTGATGTTTGAATTTTTTTGTCAAATTAGGAAGGTAATATGAGATAAGTTGGTAAGCTACTGAGGAATTAAGAACACATTGTCTCTCGTGTTCGAAAATCCAATTGATCTCATGTGTTATTGACGTAGAAACAATGGCAATCTGAGTTTGACACTAAATTTTATTTCGCACCTAATTCTTACTTTCTTTCAAATCGAGCTTGTTCCTTTTCCTCCGGACAAGCTCGTATGGTGTTCATGGCTTTTCTCGGAAAAGAAAATATCACAAGAACTATGTTGTTCGAATCGATAAGCAGGTGTATTTTGTGTTGAGATCCAAATTTGTTGTGTAAGATTGTGCGGAATGGAAAATTTTAGAATAGTTTTTCCGGCAAGACTACCGGAGAGGCAGTTAGAGGGGCGGAGGAACTGACATTAAAGAAGGAAAAAGAGAAAAAGTACTTAAAATGAGAACGAAAGATGATTTTAAATAATTTAGTGGGTAGAAATTTAATGTAAAAACATAGTTGTAAATCATTCATATAAAATTAGAATGGTCATTCATTTTAAGACGATAAAAAGAAAAGGACAAAATGAAAAAAAAAGAAAAGGAAAAGAAAAAAACGTAGAAAGAAAAAACAAATTAATTAGATCTATGTGGCAACTGACGTGGCAGCATGTGTAAAACACCGCCTATCACAAAATTGGTTTTGTGTTTTTAATGGTGTATTAGTACCACTTAAATTATGTTGAGGTGTGTAATAGGTCACATGTATAGTTTGAGTGTGAACTCGACATTTTGGGTATAGTTTAAGTGTCATTTGATGTATTTTGCCTATTGTTATTCTCTAAAGTTCCAACATAACTTTTTGAATCGTAATTAAGATGGAGATTTCGTTTCTTTTAGATGAAGCTAGAAGTATTAAGATGGAGATTTGGTTTCTTTTACTTTCAAGTGCTTAGAGAAGGAAGGTAAAGAACATTACATTAATCTTATAAGAAAACAAATCACTGTTAATGCAAGTTTACCAATTATAATAAAATTATTTATATTGTAGCGACTCATGGTAAAATCAATAAGAAATATTTTATTAGTAAATATTGATTATATCGTTTATCAAAATCAAGGCCTTACTTTTTTGCTACATATTTAATTTGGGTGAATTCACTAGTTAGAATTATAAGACTATCATCCACTGCGTATATTTAGTTAAATAGTCGATGATATGTATTGAGAAGCCTCTTTATTCTTCACCGTCGGATTCAACATTTAAATTCTACGATTTAATTTTAAGGTTCTTAGCATTAACTTATTGTATTTAAAATTATGGGTTCAAATCTACTTTTTCTTTAAATTTTAGAAAAAAATTATACATAAATTTATTACTCTGCATCAAAAATATTGATTTCAGATGAACTCGATGCCATAAGACTGCATCAGCCTCTGATATTCCTCTCATCTCCCTCCAAACTTTCTGTCTCTCTATTTGATCATTTGAACTTTGGTGTTTCTAATTCTACAACCAATAAGTAAAATCATCATCTTTTCGCATAGTCATACAAGCAAAAATTATTATGGGCAATGTCCTTCCAAACACATATAGGAGTATATTTTATTCATAGATTTAACTTTTTCCCAAGCCCACATAGTGGGATTTCACTAGACATGTTGTTGTATAGATTTAACTTTTGCCTTTTTCAAGAATTTTAAAGTTTGTCCAATCTTTTAAAAGGTATATGTATGTGTATTGCAAAACAATAAATGGAGCACATGGCAAGATAATGTTAGACTGTCAAAAGGCAACATACGCCTAATAAAAATAAATAAATAAATAAAATAAAAAAAAGCCTACAAAGGAGTATATTGTTTTATTTCATAAATTCAATTTGTTGGTACTACTAAAAATAGAAATTGAAATACACTAAAAAATACAAATTTTGTAGTTAAACAACAAAATTCAAAAAAAAAATAAAAAAAAAAAACGAACCACCACAACTCTACCTTGATACTTCTAAAAGCTTTTTATGTGCACAAATTCTAATAGCTAAACAACAAACATGCCAACAAAGAGACTTAGCTATATGAAATTTGCATTTTACAATTAAAACATCGATTTGTCACTAATTTCAATTTTTTGTAAAACTTATATTTCACACTTTACCGGGGTTGGCATGTATAAATAGTTGAGTAAAAATCTTAAGGTTTTTAGAGTTAACGCATGATAATAGAAAGGGAGGGATATATTAAAATAGCACGAATAAGAGAGTTTTTTTGCTAAGTATTGAACGATCAAAATATTCCCAAAATGTTGATAGACTTTTAAAATAAAGCTACAAAAATTAAATAAAAAATAATAATTATTATTTAAATAAGTCCCCCAAAAGTACTTATTTTTTCAATAAGTGCTTATTTGAAAAAAGTGAGGTGTTTGACCAAACTTTTGGCAGAAAATAAGTGTTTATGGGAAGTAGCAAAAAGTTAGATTTTACGCCCAAAAAAAAAAAAAATAAAAAAAAAAAAACTTTGTTTTATTTCATAAATTAAAAAAGCACTTTTTTGAAACAAAATTGTGAAAAGTACTTTGAAAAATTCTATAGCTAAACAACAAAATCGCACTTTTTAAAAAAGTCACTAATTTCAATTTTTTTGTAACATGTATAAATAGTTGATAAAATCGCTCAAATGATAATAGAAACTTATATTTAATTAATAATTTTCGCTTAAGTATAACAACTTTTGCCCAAACACTTTTTGAAAAAAGTATTTTGAAAAAATACAAATTTTTTAAAAAAAGTTTCGCTAAAAGTGTTTTTTTGAAAAGTACTTTAAAAAAAAAAAAAAAAAGGACTTTTTAAAATAAGTTCGATTTTAGTGTTTCTACAAACAAGTTATTATATCCTTTATATTTAAATTATGCTTTCAACATTAATGTCCAAAAACGTAAAAGTTGTCCATTTATCATAGAGTCCAAGTCTTTATAGACCAATCTAACGTTCTAATCCTTCAAGAATTCCTCCCAAACAAGGAGACTAAAAAGTCTCCATTTTGCATTCGGGTAAAACTCCTATTTGGTGTAGGAGTCCAATTCCAAACTCCAAAATCACGCCTTAAATGTTTGTTTATACAACCATAAAATTAGACAAAACCATAATATATAATATTTAGGATTAAATCCAACTAAACAATAGAATTTTATAGTTTAATGAAATTGTGAATTTCGATAACGTACACTACTTGCAACTGGACAATAACACAGAACAATGGAATCCCACGTCTATAGAATTTCAAAGCCATATCAATCCATATGAAACACATATTATTACCTTTATATAAAGAGTTCCATTGTATTCCCGCTAACTCAGTAAAAAAATACCTATACATCGATCTTTTTAGAGGTAATTTTCATGTCTTTTAGTATCATATATTTTCCTATAATTATATGCGTGATGGTTACTAAATTTTCCCACATATTTATTAGCTCGAATTTTTATTTGTATTTATGCATGCTAGGAAGGGATATGTACTGATTCAAAGAATTGAAAGGGCACTACATAATGTTCGTTCTCGATCTTCTTTTCTTGCGAATTGCCCTTCTTTTGGGGTGGTCTTTAAATTTTGCCCTTAAATTCCTTCTGTCTTTAAGTTTGTCCTTTCGCCTAAACCCGAGTTCGGGTTCTAACCCCGCCTGCTCAAAAATTTTAAAAAAAATTCGCGAAACAGAGTTTGAATTTCTCTCTTGCCCCCCCACCTACCCCCCCCCCCCCCAACCACCCCCCCACCCCTCCCAAAAATTAATTTTATTTTAAAAAAGTTTTGAAAAGTTTTTGGTTTTGGTTTTTGCACCACTCCCACCCCCATCCACCCTTTCCCCCACCCCCACACCCCACCCCCAAACCCCACAAAAATGTTTTTTTAAAAAGATTTTGAAAAGTTTTTTTTTTTTTTTTTTTGCACCACTCCCTACCATCCAAAAGAAAAATTATTTTTATTTTTTTAAAAAAAGTTTTGAAAAGTTTTTGTTTTTGATTTTTTTTTTTACACCCCCACCCCATCCACCAAACACCACCCCCCCTCCCAAAAAAAAAAAAATTAAAAAAATTAGCGAGCGTAGTTTGAATTTCTCTTTGCCCCCTCCGGCAGACTTTGCCTTGAGGCATATATATATATATTTTTTTTTTACTTTTTAAGGCAAACTTTTAGTTATGCTTTAAGGAAAGTTAAAAGCACTGGGGCATCTTTTAGTTATGCCTTAACTAAAAGTGTGCCCCATAAGACATAACTAAAAGTATGCCCCCGTAAAGCGAAACTTTCCTTGATAGCATAACTAAAAGTTTGCCTTATAAAAATAGTCTATCTTGTATTAAAAAGTTCCATTTTTGCGCGGGTATACTTTTGGTATGCTTTAACTAAAAGTACATAAAGGCATAATTAAACTATGCCTTAAGGAAAAGTTCTATCTTATGGGGCAGACTTTTAGTTATGCCGGATCCAGCATAACTTTAGTTTTTTCTTTAAGAAGTGTTTGCCGGATCCGGCATACACGCCCCCCAACCTTGCCTTGAGAAATTATTTTTTAATTTTATGCCTGAAATTTGGGTTCGAACCCAAAACCTCAGGTATTCACTCACCTTTTAGCGAAGGGCAAAACTTAAAGACCACAAATATGAGGGGCAAAATTTAAAGACCACAAATATGAGGGACAAAATTTAAAGACCACCCCAAAAGAAGGACAATCCGAGCAAAAAAATGTTTCTTGATTGTATGTTCATGGGCTTTTTCTTCTTCCTTGTATTCGAGATTGTTTCTAAGCTAATTTCAATTATTTGTTGTAATAAGAGAAGATTTAAAGAGGAAAATTTATATAAATTAATAAGTGGAGAATCGTTCTCGACTTCTCGGTAATGTGCTTGTCTTTAAATAATTCTGAGTTTATTTGTTAAATTATTCCATATATTTTGGATTTCTTCTTTATGTAAATATTCAAATGTAGGCTTTACGACTTATCATACTACAAAATTGGAAGTGTTTTGTTACGATATGAAAATCAAGGAATTGCAATCGTTAACAATGTGAAATATCGTCAAAATTTGCTCCAAGCCAATTCTATTTCTCTTAGAAATAGAATTTGATTTCACAAGCTATATGCCTTTTTATGATGGCCACAAGTCATGTCAAAATCATGGAAATATCTGAAAATAATATTGGCATAAGGAGTTAATGTTGGAATAAGATCAAGATGAGATACACTAATATAAATTAAATACAAGAATCTGAGGTCTCATCTTGAGTTTCTGAATCATGCTATGATATGTGAAGTGAGAATGATAATCACTATATATTGATGTATGTGGTCCATTTTTTATTAATTTTATATTCATAAACCAAATTACTATATTATATAAGAGCAAATGTATCCAAAATAATCTTTTTAATTAATTATTTTTATGTCCTAATCTTATTTATTTAAGTCGGTCAACTTTATTTATACTCTTTACAAACAATAATTTTCAAATTTTTTTAAAACTTTTTAATTAATTATTTTAGGTCCAATCTTATAGATAATTAAGGTTTGATAAAATTGTAATTGAGGCTTTTGTAATCAAGTATGGGACTTTGATGCCATATCCATGACTGCGTTATTGTTGGTTCTATTCAAAAATTTATTTGTCTTAAAGTTCATTAACTATATACGTTGTTAGGATACATATTTTGCGTTGTAGCTGTCATCAGAAATATTAAAGATAATTTTTGGTAATAAGGATATGGTTGTTGTTGACGCTTAACACAAAAAAAAAAAAAAAGGTAGCCAACTAGTAAAAATAATCCGACAATGTCGGTCATCTTTATTTATACTCTCTACAAACTAAATTACTCTTCCAAATAGATAATTAAGGTTTGATAGAATTGTAATTGAGGCTTTTGTAATCAAGTATGGGACTTTTGATGCTATTGGATTCAAAAATTTATTGTTGCTCTATAACGTTGTCTATTTTGCGTTGTAGCTGTCCAGAAATTAGATAATTGGTAATAAGGAACTTCGTGTGACGCTTAAAAAAAAAGGGTATCCAGCAAGTTACTTAATTGATAAATGTTCTTTTTAGGGGTTATTGGTTTCAAAATTTTATTGCTGCCTTTTTGCTTTGTAGGTTTGCAGAGGTCAGATAATAAAAGCTTACTGTGTATGTTGTTTGTTGGTCCTTCTTAAATGGATTTTGTATTTTTAGGTACGCCATCTAATTTTATAATGGAAATTAGGAAAACCGGGTAAAAAGGATTTATCAAACAAGAGAAAAATACCTTAAAATCAGAGTTCGAGGTAAGAGTTCTGGTGATCCCCTAGGGAAGGTTTTAAACACCCTAGTTTTTAGGATCCGTAGAATACAATTGACCTACGAGGTTCAATGTGTGATTATTGTATTTATTTGCTTAAAATGTTTACTTTATCGCAAAATCTCATGCTTTATCATAAATTCAAATTTCCGGAAAAATGTCCCCTTTGAAAAGGGGGTTTTGTTTTAAAATTCATATAAGAGTTCAACTTCATTTCCTGATCAAGACACACTCGGGATTTCTCCCGAGTAGTGTCGCCACTATTTTGGTCCTAATGAGATACAGCTGAATTTTATAGGTTTCTATTACTTTTAATTTAAC
>NC_081349.1:50020977-50056331 GCF_029784015.1 Lycium ferocissimum | reverse complement strand
TTCTTCATGTCCTTTTGCATTATAACATCTTTGTGTTGTTGAATTGAACTACTTAACTCCTATCAAGTGACTTGTGGCTGAAATAACCAAGTAGCTACCTTTGTGTTTTTTGTTCATTGGTTTTGTATTTTCCTGTAATGACATGAAATTTACAGATAGCATGATGTTTACTCAATTAACATATGTTTAGGGAGTTCTTTCTATATTGCTAATCAACGAAACTCAAACTTATTTATAGTTGTATCTTGGAAGTGTGTGGTTTGCTTAAAAGTTTATATATGTAAAGTCAATATGTATGACTTTGCTAAAATCTGATTATGGGGAAATATAACTACTGCAGCATATTCAATGGTTACTGATCTTTATTATAGTGTAGCCAATGAAGCTTAGAAATTTAACAAATAAATTTATTTATAGCAAACAGTCAGGTGAGCTTGGGATTCTGTTGCCATTTGAGATCATTTAATATTTTTATGTGCGGGTTAAAGTGGGCATAACATAAGACTTTGGGTGATTTTTTTCCGTTATAGTATATATTTTCTTAAAGGAAATATTCACTTTGTTAAAGCTAGACTCTAGAATTATATTGTTCATTCGCCTTTGAAGATCAAATAATTAAACGACTTGGTTGTTGGCTTAAAGTTGTAAACAGATATTTCAAATTAAAAGAATGGAGGAAAAATATGTGTAATCTACCCATAGATAGGTAGAAAAGAAGCCACACTTCATCCATGATTCGTAAGTTATTAAAATTTTGGATCATTCCTTGGACATGTGATTGTATTATCTTATCATATTTGAATTTATATGGTTTCATACTGTTTTATTACACTGCAGCAACATATTTAATGACATTATGTGCGCACGGGCTGCACCTATCTACTAAGTATGTATAAGAAAGTTTATTAAGTCCATTTTATTTCATTGAAGCTCAATTGGGTCAAATTATATATCCACACCAAAGCCATCTCATCTCAAACTTGGTCCAAGTATAATTCTTCTTGTTTTTACCCCTTTAAGTTCGGGCTTGTTACACCCTGTAGTTCTGTACGTTGAAATTCGTAAATGTTGGTCGCCCCAAGTGTGGACTTTGGAGTCACTCTCAAGGATAGGTATGATTGCATGCGTTTATGCTATAATCATGAAAATTTAGTTCATGTAGTAAGCCATGAGAGAATTGGAAAGCAGATGAATCGCGATCTGGAGTGATATGCGCCTATCTTATGGTTATGAGGGTTTAAGATCAGGTATGAGAAGTATCAGAAGGAGTGGAGGTCGAACGGGTGAAGAACAAAAATCTGGTCGAACTGGGCAGATTTGCCCTACGCGTTCGCGACAGGGGCCCGCGTTCGCGATGGCCATAAATATTCTAGACCATCGCGTTCGCGAAGGTCAATGATTAAGTCGGTTTCCACCGACTTCAACACCCTATATAAGGGTCAAGACCCCTTTTTTCATGAAATAATATCTCTCTAAGCTCAGCAAACATATAGGGGCATTTGTGTCATAAAATGTGAGGGATTGGAGTGATTTTGATTAATCGAGGCTCGGGTAGCGCATAATCGTGATTATAGTATCGTTTGGCGGTGGATCCTGACGTGGACTCAAAGTGGTTATTTAAGATATTGTTGTTTTACCAAAAACAAGGTATGAATCTCTCCTTATTAGTATTCCTTTTGGTGTATTTAAGGAGATAAAGTCGTTAAATAATTGTATAGCGAGTTGGTTAGTTGTGAAAATTGGAAAACATCGTGTGGGATGTTTTATGATACAAATGGTGTTAGAAATGATGTTATGGATGTTGGTATTGTTGTTATTGTTGTTGGTTGTTGAATTATGATTTCGGGCTAGGCATATAAGCAGGAGAGATCTTTTAAATTTCGCCTGAAATTTTAAGGAGGTTTAATTTGAAGACTTAGAATAAGTATATAACAATGGTCAAGACCCCTTTTTTTTTCATGAAATAATCTCTCTCTAAGCTCAGCAAACATATAGGGGCATTTGTGTCATAAAATGTGAGGGATTGGAGTGATTTTGATTAATCGAGGCTCGGGTAGCGCATAATCGTGATTATAGTATCATTTGGCGGTGGATCCTGACGTGGACTTAAAGTGGTTATTTAAGATATTGTTAATTTACCAAAAACAAGGTATGAATCTCTCCTTATTAGTATTCCTTTTGGTGTATTTAAGGAGATAAAGTCGTTAAATAATTGTATAGCGAGTTGGTTAGTTGTGGAAATTGAAAAACATTGTGTGGGATGTTTTATGATACAAATGGTGTTAGAAATGATGTTATGTATGTTGGTATTGTTGTTATTGTTGTTGGTTGTTGAATTATGATTTCAAGCTAGGCATATAAGCAGGAGAGATGCTGCCCGAATTTCGGCTCGGCAAATTTTAAGGAGGTTTAATTTGAAGACTTAGAATAAGTATATAACAATGGTCAAGACCCCTTTTTTTCATGAAATAATCTCTCTCTAAGCTCAGCAAACATATAGGGGCATTTGTGTCATAAAATGTGAGGGATTGGAGTGATTTTGATTAATCGAGGCTCGGGTAGTGCATAATCATGATTATAGTATCGTTTGGCGGTGGATCCTGACGTGGACTTAAAGTGGTTATTTAAGATATTGTTGTTTTACCAAAAACAAGGTATGAATCTCTCCTTATTAGTATTCCTTTTGGTGTATTTAAGGAGATAAAGTCGTTAAATAATTGTATAGCGAGTTGGTTAGTTGTGGAAATTGGAAAACATCGTGTGGGATGTTTTATGATACAAATGGTGTTAGAAATGATGTTATGGATGTTGGTATTGTTGTTATTGTTGTTGGTTGTTGAATTATGATTTCGGGCTAGGCATATAAGCAGGAGAGATGCTGCCCGAATTTCGGCTCGGCAAATTTTAAGGAGGTTTAATTTGAAGACTTAGAATAAGTATATAACAATGGGCCTAATCATATTGTGAATGGTCTTATATGTAGATTGTGGGACCAGAAATAGGTGGGAAGGCCGGGACGTGAATTTTCAGGTATGTTAAGGCTCGTCCCTTTCTTTCAAAGGCATGATTCCTATGTTATGATTCCACATATGTTTCCGTCCCCTTGTAGCTCCGAAAGTTAGACGTTCATGATTTTTAAGAAGTTTCTTATGATACTAAAGATGAGATGTTTTCTATGATGATTATGATGACGATGACGATTTCATGTTTAAAGGTCCCAAGCTTATGATTTCAATGTGAATATGAGAATGTTGAGCTATTTCTGGATTTTCCCAATTTTATTCATTGATGATGACTCTATTTCTAAAGATTCCAAAGTGTATGAATTGACGCTTTATGAGATTTATGATCTTATTCTATGTTTTCCCTTGATGTTATTCTTCATTGATAGTCTCGCCTCATAATGCTAGTTTCTTCAAGGTGAGACATGACGATCATGATGTTCCATAATACAATTGGAGGTTACCGACCTTACGTCACTCCGATAGAGTTACAGTTTTTATTTGAGCTACTATGCATGCTTCATGATAAGTATTTGATGATGATTACACCGTGCCTAGATGGCCGGGCAGCACCACTACGGTGGGCGGCTATGGATAATGATAGTAACACCGTGCCTATATGGCCGGGCAGCACCGCTAAGGCCGGCGACTTATACACCGTGTCTATATGGCACGGGCAGCACCACTAGTCGGCGGCGTGAGATGATTACCCCAGACACGGGCTAATGATGTTATTTAATTCAGACAGTTTATGTATGTATGTATGTGTAATATGTTTAAAAGGTAAAGGTGAGGATGCATGATTCCGCCTTAAGAGGCAAGGAGTCACAGTTAAAGGTGAGTATGTAAGGCATATACCCATATACTCAGTACTCTGTTCGTACTAACGTCCCTTCCTGTGGACGCTGCGTTCATTCCTGCAGGTTCAGATAGCCAACCGAGTGAGCCAGACCCGTAAGACCTCTTTCCAGTTCCAGTCTGCAAGCTCCATTTGGACCGGAGCTACAACCCCTTTGGTATGCTATTTTAATATGTACATATATCGGTATGACAGGGCCTTGTCCTGTCTTTTCTCTGATTGTACTCCGTAGAGGTACGTAGACGATTGTGTGTACGATTGAACGCCGTGCGATCTGTTATCTATTATTTTATGTACGGTGACGTGTAGTGGCCAAGTCGGCCCACATTGTCGTCTCTTGTATGTATGCCTGTGAATATGTATCCACATGCATGATTTATAAGCTTTGTGGTAGAGCTCATTATACGAATGCTATAGCGGACGGTATCGCTCAGACATCAGTTAAAGATGGGCCACTAGTTTATCTAGTATAGAGCAGAGGCGAGTTTAGGGGTGCTCGATCAGTAGTGGTCGGGTACTCGTCACGGCTCATCGGTTTGGGTCGTGACAGGGCTTTTGGCCCAAAAGTCTCATTTCATTTTTTCTGAAAATTCTCTTAAGTCCAAAAAGATTTAAAAACAGGTCCAATTTACTTTCTTATATACACTTATATTAAAAAAAAAGAGATGAAAATTCTGAATGTATACTTCTAGTTACCGATATGAGTTCCGCAAATAAGTCTTGTGTCCAAGTCATTTTGAGGTCCAATTTCAGTCAAATTTAATGTTGAGGCCCAAAGGGCAAAACAGTTGCACATTTTGATTTAAAACAGTCTACTAATTAGCTTAAGGCCCAAAACTAATTTAATCCTTGTTTATTCCATTTCTAAATTTCTCAAGGGCTGAGAGGCCCAAAATGTAACTCAATTTTATCCTAAAAAATCATTTAGACTTAACCACATTACCCAAATCAGTTCTATATGTGAAGAAGTTAAAGCTAAATACCGACTTTCATGCAAGTGTTGAGATTAGCCAAGTTTAAAAATCATTTGGGGCGACTTCTTAATAATACTAATGTATCTCCTAAGTTATAGGCATTCATAAGGGTTTCAATATGTACAAGTATCTTCTATAAATACATGACAAATATACAAGTATAAAAAATGGGGAGGAGTTTAGGATGGTGGGCCTACCTAAGCCCACCACCAATTGCCTATTTTCACCCATAGATGGGCTTCGTAATATTAGCTTCCCTTATTTTCCCTTCGGACTCGATCAAAGAAAAGAAAGTTGGGCCACAGGACCAACAGGTTTCATGCAGAAGCAAATGGCCCAAGCGGCCCGATAGTTTTCACATGCAAGCAAAGAAAAGAGGAAAAAAGGGAATGAAGGTTAGAGAGTATCTATTTAACATATCTAATCATAATTATGCGAATAAACGCCCATACGTTCAAAAATCGGCACATAAAATATAAAAAGCCCAATCTAGAATTACGGACATAGAAGAAAAGCTTAAACTGAAACATGCCTAATTCGAAGTAACAATGGCCAAGTATATGACCCAAGTAGAGTCAATTAACAATAGAAGAAAGAAAAGCCCAATGCAACAAAGATAAAGAAGCAGGCCCAAATCGAAACATTTATAGTGCGGGGGCTAACAATTCTAAGCCCACATAAGTGATATACCATGCTTATACCAAATATACAAGTTCTTTTATACTCAAGGTATACAGAACTGTATATACGTGATATATTCAGGCATATCCTTTGAATACTTAAACAGAAATCAGCACTTAGATTCAGGGAGGGACATATTTTATTCTTACTTGATATTTTAAAACTTTATTTAAGGGTACAAAAATAGAATCACAAGAAAGGAGAAGATGCCACATGATGTACACATGCAGAAATCAAAGACCAACAAATCTATAATGTGTCATTTGAAAGATAAGGCATTTCATGGGTAACTTAACATGCATATACAAGTTTCTAAGACTACTCTAGTGAAACAACCACCATGCTCAGATAAGTGTCACCAAGCTCACAAAGAGAAAGGAAAGAGATGCAACATTATACATACAAACAATCACAAACACAAACACAAACATTAGGCAGAACCACATGAATAGAGGACAAACAGTTATAAGATAGGGTCTTTAACATATAGACATATATAGCAGGTGGCTCCTGCTTAAAGACAGTCTTACATGATCATATGAATAGAGCTGACATGATTTCACACAAAGACCAACATATATCAACATTTTTTGGTTCAGGCTGCATCTTAAAAGGTAGAGGATGGGACCAAATGGTATTTGAATGCTTTAGAAGTCTCATAAACAAGTTTCAAAGTTAAACACTCCTATACAGACCTGGACTTCATTACTGTTCCCAAATACAGGCCTAGGATGCTATCAATGCATGACCAATGCCATCAGGAATGAAAGAATACATCCCAGACCCAAAGTAAAGTCAAAACAAAGCAATGACATTAAACAAGAACATTCAACTTGGCAAGCAGACACATTCAACTATGGGTGATTAAACCATCATAGCACATTTAGCACAATTTGGGTATGCATACAGAGTTCTCATGTCAAAAATCTCAAAACCATGCTTATCAAACTACCACATAACCAACTTAGACATTTTTTAATCCAAATATTTCATAAGAGTACTTAGTATGACATCAAACTAAATTTAGGTGGCTCAAATCTCATTTTAAACTAATACTTAAACATACATGATCTTGTTATAGTTGAACATGCTATATGCCATTACCAGCTAATAAAAACCTTAAGCCTAATGTTAAATCAGATAAGAGCATACTATATCATATAGGATTAACTAATCAATACAAAACAAACCTTATGCTAGTCACAGATGGCCTATAGACCATTTAACTAACATTAATCCAACTAATACACCTAAGCTAGTAACTAATAAACATAGCTAAGCAAGAATAACAATTAACATATATGAGCAGAACTTAAACTAGCAATTACATATGCATTAATCATGCTAAGTTCCTCATAAACAGAAGAATAGCTAACAAGTAGTTAAACACTTCTTTAAACATGCTTAAGCCAACGACAACTTAACAACAACTAAACATACATTAATCCTGCTCAAGCTAATATTAACAAAAATTAACTAAAGACAGCTAAATACACACTAAGCATGTTTAAGCCAAAAGAAAATTAACTAAAAAGGATCAACAATTAAACATAAATTAAGCATGCTTAAACTAATATTAACAAAAAACAACCAAACAGCAATTAAAGCACATAACAAATTAATTACAGCAACGACTAAAACAAAACAGGAATTAAAACAACTTAAAGGAGGAAGAGTTACCTTTTTTGTATTGTTAGCTCGTGCATTGTGTTGGATTCATATGGAACTAGGATTTTTCCTCACTCAAAGTTTGAATTCTTTTAGAAAACAATGAAACGTAATAACAACTTCATAGGTCTTTTATGGCTCCAGCTTTGAGAAGGTAAAGCATAATTAGTTTATTGAGATTAATTTCATTCCTTTTTTACTATAAGGAGTTATTAAATTTAGGATAACGTGTAACACTATAAAACAGGTATGCCATGAAAGGCAGGGATTTTCAACACTTTTGTATCGGCAAATGGCAATAAATAAAAATATGGTCACTTAATCTTTAATATTGAATTATGTTAGTCATAACATGTTTTCTATATGAAGAAAAAGAAGAAAATAATATATATCGAGAACATCAATTTCGAAGAAGTATTAACTATTAAGTAGATACAATTCAGTACTATAGTAATATTTTATAACTCATAAAATAAATGTATATAATTATAAATAATAATATCTAAAAGTTGTTACTATGATTGAGATTGACTGAGAATGTTTATAGAGACTAGTCTATATATTATTTTAAAAGCATGAATAAAAATGTTGGTTGATCAAAATATCCTTCAAATAAGAACTTTTATACCCTTTAAAGATAAATTATGTCTTAATAAAATACTTCCATGATGGATAAAATTGTAAATTTAGTAACTTCTCCTAATATGAATAAACTTCTAATCTTAAGGACAGTTCCAAAACTTTTAGCCGTTCATTCTCGCTATTATGTCAAATTTGTTATGGTTTAATTGCTTGAGGAGTTCCAATTCAACTAGGAGCTATTGCAAATTATAATTTGAATAAATTTCTGCCGTATGCCTCCTCTTCTACTCAACACAGTTTGTATGGTTTCAATTCCTTTTGACTGCTAAATTCCCCCTAATTTTCCTTTACGTGATTTTGTTTTGTTTTGTGGCTTTGTGGTGCATTTTTTTTTTTTTAATAATTGGTTAGTTGTTGATTTTATTTGGAGAGTTGAAGACATTCTTATTTTGGATTCTTGTTTCTAGGGAAAGCCGAGATTCGTCAGTTAGATGTTTATTCTTATGCTTTTCAGTTGAGTAAGTTTGTTACCTAACTTACATTGTTGTTGATATAGTACAATTTAATCTATTCCATCTACTAATTTCTTCGATCGATTCCTTTCAAGTTTCAAGTATTACCTTTTAATCATAAGTTTCAAGGATTTATTAGAAGATCCATTGCTTAAATGAAAATCGATCTTGTGATGGTCATATTCAATATTTGATGATATTCAATATTAAATTTATTCTTCTCATCTGATCGTATTATTTGGATTCTTCTTCGAAGCTAACACTTCAATGCATACTTTATGCATTCTTATTCGAAGCTAACACTTCAATGCATACTTTATGCAAGTTCTCATTATTTCTATTCCACCTCACACATGTTGCAAGGTAGCATGACTTGATTTAGAGTTTCATGGTAATCTTGAGCAGTGATGCCATTGATCAGCAATAATGCCAGCCAATGGTGGAAAATATCATTAATCTTCTTTTGAGACGGAACGAGAAAATATTTTCGGATCTATTTTCTCAATCTTCTCTTCTCTAATCTTTATTGCAACACCAAATTAGGAGGTAATTAAAGAGATCTCTATCTTTATGAATCTTTCTTGAATCTATAGTAAAAACTAAAGAGACCTATGTATTTTCTTGATTTTTTTTTGGTAACTAAGTTTTTATATTAATCACCAAAGTGAGTCCTTACAAAGCTAGGCATAGCTACACACAGCTTGCCGTTCTAAATAACTCTTGAGCAACAACATACAGAAGCTAAAATTTGAAACTAAGTACTAGGGGGCTAATTCTGGTTGGGGCTCGAACGCAGGTGACATAGGCAATCTCTTTTACAACAATATTCCATTCCCGGCTCCTTTTCTCAAATATTCGTCCATTTCGTTCCATCCATATGCCATACACAGTCTCAGAGTAAATCATTCTGAAAGCTTCTGCACGTTGAGAGTTTCCCTTTGAGTTTGCAATCATCCATGTAATGTGCTGCTCCCAAGTTGCAAATGTGCAGGGCAGCAATCCCATCCAGTGCTCCATTTTACTCCATATATTCCTAGTATATTCACAGTGCACATATAAGTGCTCCTTAGACTCAGCATGCTGATGGCATAATCCACACTCCGGATCTACTTGAACTCCCCATTTCACCAATCTATCAGAGGTTGTCATCCTTCCTAGCATGAGCAACCAGGTAGTGAATCTTGCTTTAGGTCTTGCTGCATTCTTATACATAATAGCTTTCCATGGAACTCTAGGTAGAGGAGGCATTAGCTGATAATATATCTGTCGTATCAAGCTTTTCCCACTACTGATGTTCTGCAGTTGATGAACCCTATCTTTACACTAAAAAATCTTCCTTAGTAACCAGCATGCCTGTTTGCTTTGGATATCATCTATCAACTGATCTTTGACATAGTAGATATGAACCCATCAAATCTATAGCTTATCCTGTTTGTGAGCTATGTCCCAAAATGTCTTAGTTAAGGCTGCCTTATTCCACAAAACAACATTAGTGAGATTAAGCCCACCCGTACATTTTGGAGTACACACAGACTCCCATGCTACCGGTTCTTTTGGTGATGGATCCGGTCCACGACCGTAAGAAGCTCTGCCGAGCATCGATGAAGGTATAGGATCTTGGCTGGAATGGAGAAGAGTTGAACCCAGTATGATTGAATCCCAAAGAGAACTGACTGGATTAGTTGAGCCCTGCCTGCATATGATAGGTGCTTTGCAGTCCATGATGAGATTCTAGAAGTGATCTTGTCCACGAGGGGCTGCCATTGGAGTAAAGAGATCTTCTTAGTTGCAAGTGGTACTCCTAGGTACTTAAATGGAAGTTCCCCATAACTATATCCCAGGTGTTGCAATATCTTGTTCTGTTCCATTGTCGTCACTCTACCAAAATAGACAACACTTTTGTCAAGATTGGCTTGCAGTCCTGAACTCTGAGAAAACTCAGTGAAACACTGGTGTAAAGTAATGACAGATTTTGCATCACCCCTGACAAATAGAAGTAAGCCATCCGCAAAGCATAGATGGCTAATGTTGAGTTTAGCACATCTAGGGTGAAAATGAAATGACTTGACTTCAGGTAGGCCATAAAGTTGTCTACTGAGATACTCTATTCCTATGGCGAACAGAAAGGGGGACATGGGATCCCCCTGTCTAAGTCCCTTGGCTGCTTCAAATGGCTTAGTTGGCTCACCATTTATGAGAAAGCTATAGCTCATTGTTTGCACACACTCCATAGTCCATCCAATGAATTGCTTGGGAAACCTAATTTCAGTCATAACTTGCTTCAAATATATCCATTCCAAAGAGTCGTAGGCTTTTTGGAGATCAATTTTAATCATACACCTTGGAGATATAGCTTTCCTTTTATAATCTTTTATCAACTCATGAGCCAGAATAATGTTGTCCCCTATTTTCCTGCCAGGGATAAAACACCCTGTGCTTCACAGATAATACTAGGCATCACCATTTGTAGTCGATTAGCTAAAATCTTGCCAATGAGTTTGTACAGAACTGAACAGCAAGCTATTGGCCTGTATTCCTTTATTGTAGCTGGTTTTGAATTCTTAGGGACAAGGGTAACAACTGTGCAGTTAATAGGTCTATACATTTTACCGGACACAGAAAAACTCTTTAACCGCCCGTGACTTGTTCTAATAATAGACCATGTCTTCTTAAAGAAGACTGAGTTGTAGCCATCTATCCCTGGGGCTTTGTCATCCCCTATAGCATTTAAATTGTCCAGAATTTCCTTATCAGTAACCTCTGCAATCAACGCCATTCTCTGATTTTGGTTAAGGCTTGGACCTCTCTTCATTACTCCTTTGTTGATAGCTGGTAAGGATGCATCAGATGTCCCCATGAGGTTCTTGTAAAAACCAATGATTTCCTCTTTAATAGTTGCCTGATCTACTAGTCGAACTCCACTGATAGACGTAAGTTCAGTGATCATCTTTCTTTGTGTCCTTTCCTTAAGGACTGCTGAAAAGTACTTAGTGTTGGCATCTCCCAATTTAATCCATCTAGCTCTTGACTTTTGTCTCATAATGTTCTCCTCTATCATAGACCAATTCTCCATCTCTTGTAATACTAACTTTTCCTGATCCTGTAGTTCATATGAGTATTGAACCTGGAGCTTCCTTTGGATGTATGCTAAATTAAACCTTGCCTTTTCCAGTTTCTGTGTGATGTTTTTAAACTCCCCCTTGTTAAGATGTTTCAATCTCGGTTTCAATGTTTTCAATTTTGCCCATATGTTGCTCATCTTGTTACTTGCAACCCTCTTATGCCATACATCCTCAACAATATCAACAAATTGGTTATGCTCCCCCCAAACATTAAAAAATCTGAAAGGAACTTTAATACTACTCTGTGAGGTTTGTAGGGTTATGACCATTGGTGAGTGATCAGATATGCTAGGCAGTTCATATTCAACAGTTACATGGCCCCATTTCATCATCCACTCCATATTCCCAAATGCCCTATCGAGCCTGCTATAGATCCTATCATCCCCATGTTGTTTGTTGCACCACGTATAATAGTCTCCTCTCCAATTAAGTTCATTAAGGAGCAGATCATTCATACATCCTGAGAAGTCTTTTATTTCAGCATATTGCACTGGATTGCCCAATAATCTATCATGTGGATACAGCAAAGCATTAAAATCACCAGCTAGCACCCATGGGGTGGAGATACCTTGTGCAATATCCCTCAGTGAAAGCCACAAGGTTTTTCGAAGTTCACCAGTATTGAAGCCATATATGACTGTTACCAAACAGTCAAAATCATCTAGCACCCCTTTCACCTGGCAGTGTATCAGCTGATCTTCCTCTCTAATCATGTGAACTTGATATATGTTGGTGTCCCACAAAATCCATATTCTACCATTAGCAGCAGATTGGTAATTATTTAGGTGCCCCCAACCAGGTACAACATTAGCTAGTACCCCTTTGGCCTTGTGTTGTTTTACTCTAGTCTCTATCAAACCTACAAATTTAATCCTCTTTATTTGAAGCATCTTCCTTAGTTCCTTTTGTTTATGCTTCTTATTCACTCCTCTAATGTTCCACATAAGCCATTTCATTTAGAATCAGTTGTTTTCCCTCTATCTGGAGGGTCAATATGTTGCCCCGATCTCTCACTTTGACCTCTAGCACCCTTGTTTTTGACAGTATTGGAGCTCAACACAGGAAAATTTTCTAAGTTGAACATAGTAGTTGAGTATTGTCCATTTGCAGTAGCTACTGTCCCCTCAGTTTCTTTTGCAGTAGTTTTAGTTTGCACACTTGAGTTATTGAGAGGATCTGGTGCTATGTCGTGTTGATTCCCAGTCCCTTCCAAATCAGGCATCTTATCATGCGGTGCTTTCTCTGGTAAAGGTGCTACAGCAGCAGGCCCAGGAGCAATTTGTCACACCCCGACCTTACTAGGGTGTGATGGGCACCCGACTCTCCTCAGAGTCGAGCGAACCCTTAAACGTTCGCGTTACTAAAACCTGTCATTTACGAAACTTTTTTAAAACATGGAACTTTTTCAAATAGAGATCACTATCTTGTATGATTAAGAAAACTTTTCAATCAACTACGTGCTTTTCCCAACCAAAATCATCGAAAATACATACTCTTTTAACATTTACAAATTATTCGCACTTCCCGACGCACTATCCACGGGACAACCAAAGTCTCTAACATGTTGAAATATCGTAACAAAAGTACTTAACTCGGTAATACTCCGATCGAGATGGAGCTCGCCAATTCTAGCATAGGACACCCTCTTTCTAGGTGTGCACACGTGGCATGAAACGGGTTCCTATTGAACTAGGAATATGTACCGAGTATGTAAACGATAACAAATAATAACCATAGCTTAATTTAGAAGAGAAGAAATCACAATCAAGCTCATTACTGTGACTCCTCGGCCCCGGAGGAAACATAAATGTACACATGGGGTCTTAGAACAATCCTTAAGTAAATAATGCGAGTTAACACACGTTCTTTAAGTACACGATATAAGTACGAGTACACAATTCTAGAATGCACAATCTAAATATAGTATCACAACGGTATCCATCCTCGTGCATATATATATGGCCCTTCCGGCATGCGCTTCGGCATAATAATAAGTTTGCATTCGGGCATTGCGTTGCATAATAATAATCACGGCCTCCCCGGGCATATTAGTAATGATAATGTAAACATAAGTAGTAAATGAAATAAAATAATAAAGCCTCGCACCCCTGCTTCGGAAGGTTTTGAAAAATAGCACACTCGGATGATTTGGGGAGGGATATAGCGCCCGGACGTACGCCGAGGCCATAGCACACTCGGTCGATTCCTTTGAGGCATAGCTCGCTGACACAAATGAGGCCATAGCACACTCGGGCCCCTTGGAATCGCACCCCGCTTCGGAGTGGTTTTAGAAAGTCTAAATATTAAAATCTCCACCCCCGTCGGAGTTTTTAAAAAAAAAAAATCCAATTTTATGTTTCTTTGTACAAAACTAGTTCTTTAAAAACCATTAGTGAACCACAAACGCGTTTTTCGAAGCCATTTTGGAAAACCAAAGCAATAATTATATTAGTAACGTTGTTACACAACAAAGTATATTATAGAACATAATGAGAGTTACTTTTATTTTGGTAGTCGGGACAACGCCCAAAAGTTTCCTTTAATTATTGAACAAAATAAGTCAAATGGAGCAATACAAAAGGTCTGAGTATTGTGGGCCCACCTCGGGTTCAATATACGTAAATTACGTACATTGAGCTTTACGAATTATGAGAGTTTCGGGGCAATCCGATTCCGTTTGTGAAAATTACGGATGTTTAAACTATTTTTCTATCAAGACATAATACTAATTCAATTACATTGAATGAAAAAATGAAAATTAGGCTCGGATTTCTAGGATATTGAGTTTCCCCCGAGGCTTGTGTCATAACCTAATATATTAGGACATCCAAAAGAAATACACGAAAGTAAAATATTTACATACCTTTTCATTCCTTTCACGCCTCTCCAAATTCAAATTCCGTTTCCTCCAAAATCTACAATTGGTCACATTTACCAAATATTAATCATAAAGCTTTAAGAATTCAATCTTAACCAATACTTGTCTACGAAAGTTGGGGTCATCTCCTATACATATAACATCCCGAGACTTAACTCGGCTCCAAATATCAACAACCCAACCAACAACAATACCAATAACATCGGCGATCGAATTGAAACGCAAAATATTGTCCTCTTTTCTATATAACATATCAACTTCCAATCTAACTTCGCATTTCCAAACCAATATCAATGTTTTCATATTCTTTTGCTAATCAAGATCATTCCAACACAATTCGGAAGTATTTCATGTCCTCTTACAAATTATTTGCTAAATATACAAAAATTCCACCAAAGCCATAATTCATCCGAAACCTCCATTCTTCGACATAAATATTCATAACACGTTTTCATCTCCCAAATTCATTAGCGACAACCATAATTTGCACCTTAGCAATTCATTTTCATAATTACATAAAACTAGAATAAAATCATATAATTTCCTACAACAACTTAACAATAGATTCTCATGCCAACTTAACCAAATTCTTTCCTTTACATCACAATACCAACGGACGAATTTATATCGCTATTTTTCCAAAGTGCGTTCTAATCCGTTAAAACTTTAAATAAACTTGTTAGCAATGAAAAGGAGCCTTATCCATACCTTAAGAATTCAGCCACCACGTTATCACCCTCTTCCTTGGTTGATTTTTAACTCAAAAAAAACGCAAAAAAAACTTTTCCCTTCATGGGCTTCGGGATTCGGGGCTCGGATTTTGGTCAAAATTAATTTTCTTCTCCAAGGCTTTTTTTCTCTCTATCTCCACGAAAATCAAAGGTCTGAAAATGAGGAGGAAGTGCTAAAATATCACTTATATAACATGGGTCATGGGCCTAACCCGGTTGGGCCGAGTTGGGCCTAGCCAAACGACCTTTTGAAAAGTTAAAACGTTCATATCTCCTTGTCCGTTCACCTTGGATCCCACGACCTATGGTTGGAAAGCTAATTCAATTATCTACAACTTATATTTCTTGATATTTTTCCAAAATTCCAAACTTATAATACCATTTTTGCCCCTCGAAGTCGGGTCACCGAAAACATTTTCTTAAAAATATTCGTTTGGAGGGCTTCTATTTGATTTGGCCCAAAAAAAAGAAGTGAGTTGTGTTTAACTTCACATATGTGATTCATATGACTTTTCAATGTTCCAAAAAAAATCTCGATGTGTGGGCCCCACCTCAGCTTAAAATAATCGACGTTCAAAAATACGGGATACAACACTATCAACTTTAGTTTAAATTATGTAGCAACAACATGATTGTCAATTCAATTTTTTTTTTTTTTGAGGAAGCACGTGTCACGCTCATGCTTTGAAAATGCGGGATATAACACAATTGGTCCTTTAGAGATCCATGTAGGGATCAATTTCTTGGGGGCGTCAGTAGTTTTCCTCCTGCCTTTACCTTGAGGTTGGCCCTTCCGCTGCTCATTTCTATGATCAGGCGGACAAGCATGGCCTAGAGTTTGGCATTTTCCACAAAAGAGTGGCTTCCAATCATAAGTCACAGCTTGAGGAAAGGTTCTGCCATCAGGATCCATTACTTTGATATATATATATATATATATTTATCTCAATGAGCATTCTAGCATATATATATATATATATATATATATATATATATATATATATATATATATATATAGGGGTTCCTATTGAACTAGCTATCCTGCTCAAAGAGTTACCACCCCAACAATTCAGAGGCAGTTTAGGGAATTTCACCCACAAAGGCACTTCAGTAGGAAACTCCTCCGTGAAATCAAAAGTAGTAGTCCAAGGTTTCAGTATTATGGGCTTATAGTTGAGTGAGTAGGGGCCTGAATATAATACCTCCTGCATATCCTTCATAGTCTGAAATTTGATAATGAAGTATCCATCCTCGTGCATATATATGGTGGGTTCAGCAATGGTATTCCAAGTTTGCATCACAAATCGTTGCATAGCATTATATCCAGGTCTCTCCCCTATCAAATATGCGATTAGGGCACATTTCCACTTCAATGTTTCCTTGTCAACCTCTGCTTTCTCAAGTTGAACTACAATTTCTCCTTCAATGATTTGAGGAGGGATATAGGTCAGTGCCAGTCCATTTTCAGCTGCTCGATTCCGTTGAAACAAATTGACCCAGGTGGTGTCTTCAACCTTCTCTTTCCCCTTGGAATTTCCTGTCGCTGGATCTAGGTTTACTGTTTCTTGATGTTTTATATTAATAATATTCCACTTATTTCTTTTAAGAAAAAAGACCTACTCTTTATAAGTTTTTCTAAAATCAGTTGAAGAGGATACAAGTCTTCGTCCTTTTTTGGGATAAGCATAGTATGACGAACTATACCAACTAACAGAACAAGCACATGCCTTCTGCCATTAATTTTAATGTGACCAAATTGAATTTAGATTTGGACTACTTTTATTTGTATTTCACAGCGCAACTAAATGTTTTCGGAATATTTTATTATTTTTACTTAAAATTTCTAATAAATGAAGAAATTTCTAAAATTGAAGTCGCAACCTATTCTTAATATAGATTTATAGGTTATTTTGGTAAAAAGAATAAAACAAAAGTTTAATAGACTTCTTATGTATTATTTTTACTATTTAACAAAAATAATAATGACCTAATGACCTCATGATAACTAAAATAATGAAATACTCAAAAAACAAATATTGAAGTAAAATAAGGTATGATAACTAAACTATTAAATAATCAAAGTAAATACACGAAAGTAAAATATGATAGTATTCCTATCAAGTCAAAATTTTAACCGACTTTATCCTCCAGGAGCTACATTACTCTTATATATAGCTAATTTGGTGTTGAACAAAATTATAATATTTAAAGTCTTAAAGTCAACTACTGATGGAGTAGTTTTTAAAAATTTATAATAGAATTCAAAGTTCTTTTACCATGAAAATCCCACCTATATACAATAACACTAAAAAATAAAGATTTTTTTTCTTTATTTTTTAACAAAGTTTGAATATATATTTAATTATGTTGAAAAAAGTAATTGAAAAAGAGTAAATTTTTAGAAATACTTTTGGAACTTCAGCCGAGCATAAATTGTTGCTCTGATATTGCCAATTGTTTTTTTTTTTAAATTGATTATTCAAACACAAGTTGCTACTATCTAAAAGTACATTTCGGAAAGTACTTATTGACAAAAAATACTTTTTAAATAAGCAAATTTCAAGAGCCTGACGAAACCGGAGGTAAATAATATCTATTAAAATCGTTAGTTTGGATTGACGGTGTATGATGAAAATAAATAAAGTATATGGTCAATAGCTCAATTCCCAATGTTGGATTATTTTAATCATAATATATTTTTCCACAAAGCTAAAAACATAAAGGATATATTCCAAAAATAATATTTTAATGGAAAGTATGAATATTGTTGTACCTCATAAAATAATATTACTAACAGTGGTTGTGATTGACAGGGCATAACGTGCGAGGCACGTTCATAGAGACTAGTTATATTAAAAGCACGAATGTCATAAAAATATTGTTTGAACTTTTTGCCCTTAAAAGTCCCTACAATCGACAAAATTGTCATTTACTATTTTTCTCAACTTAATATACATAGACACTAATAATATATATTTCCTTTTAAAATAAAAACTGCAATAAAAATCTGCCATTATTTTTGGCAATATAAGAACTGCCTTACCTTATATAAATCGTTAAAAAAGTCAATAATTTGGAACCTTAAATAATTAATGAGTGGCTTTCGTAACAAATATATTTTGGCAAAAGAAGTGTGGGAAATCAAAGAATTACGGTGCAAGTTGAGGATTTGGGTTTATCGAGTGTGCTGTTTTGGTATTATCAGTGCATGGTAACGAAAATTGATACCCGATCTACAATGGCGCAGAATGCTGCATGTGAAAACGGTATTGAGTTTTCCTTCTTACTTCTTAGCGGATTTTGGCTCTAGGAGTCCATTTTTAAGCATCTCTTAAACGATTTCAGTTCATAAATAATATAGGTCTTCTATATGTGGTTTTGTAAGTAACACTTGAATAATATGAAGTTATCCATGAGAATATAATTAAGAAAGAAAAATTTGTTTCTCAGACATGTTAACTGCCTAGATTATCTTGATTGTTGATGCTTTTGTTACATATTGTTGTGCCAATAGATTGGTCTAATTTTCAATTCACTTGCTTTTTTCTCCTTATCTTTATTTTGCGGGACATAAAAAATCTAGAGCAAATGTGCAAATATACCTGTCAACTTTGCGATTTAGAGCAGATATATTCCCGTTAAAAAAATGGTATATATATACCCTTGTTACACAGTGGTGCAAATATACCCCTGCCCTTGCACAAATAGTGCAAATATACCTTTTTCTCTAACGGGATTAAAAAAAAAATCATTTAACTTATTTTTTAATTAAAAAAATGTCATGTGGCTTTAAAAAAAAGTTACTCATTTTTTTTGAGTAGACATATTTTTCTAACGCCACATGGTAAATTATTTTTACGGTGGATTGGTTCTAGTTCGTTTAAAAAAATATCTCTGTGGCTTTAAAAAAAAAAAAAAAGTCTACCCATTTTTTTTAAAACATAGCAGACACGGACCACCAGAAAAAAAAAATCATGTGGCTTTAGAAAAATATGTCTACTAAAAAAAATGGGTAGACCTTTTTTTTTTTTTAAAGCCACGTGGTAACTTTTTTACTTAAAAAATAAGCTAAATGATTTTAAAAAACATTCTGTCAGCAAAAAAGGTATATTTGCATCATTTTGTAACGGTAGAGGTGTATTTACACCACTTTTATAACGGGCATATATCTGTTCTAAATCGCAAAATTAAGAGATATATTTGCACCTTTTCCCAAAAATCTATCTTATATATCCCATCAGTTGAGTTTAAATCCATCAACAAGGTTGAGAAATCAATGATAGGAGATATCCTATAATATACAGATTTGACTTTTTTCCATTACACTTTCTCTCTATTTTCTCTAGTGCTTATATAGATGATTGACACGTGTCTATTTTAGATTTTAAAGGCTTGGATTAATTTAACTTAAGTAAACATATTAACTCGGTTTACTTTGGCGTCCATACAAATCTCAACTTCCACAAATTTAGGAACCCATTAATATCATTATAATTTATATATTCTTACATCCATGTTTACGATTCATCACCATAAATGAGATTATTGTATACGTAAAGAGTAGTTATATAGTACTTTTTAGCATTTTAACCATAAAAATGCAATTATCTCCCAGCAATTTTTCTTGCAATCCACCTCTGTAATTTAAAACTAAAAACTAGTTATTTGAGGAGCATTTACTAATTTTAAATGTTTCATAGGCAAAAACAAAATTGAAAAAATGTAAATAATAAAAAACTACTAATTAACAATTTTGAGGTGGTATAAAATCGTCTGCCCCATTCAACTAAAATATGAAGTATTATTTCATACATCCTTGCAAAACAAAATGAAGCAGAGTTATCAAAATCGGTTTTATGGAGGAGAGGAAGAGAAAATGCGTTTAGCTAATATTGGACAGCATAGTTCATTCTCATTAAATAATATTATATTCGAAAAAATGACATAAAGTATAAGAACTGATAATAAGTAAATAAAATGAAAACTAGTGATTTCTAAAATATAAGGGAGTTGGGAATTTTCTTACAAAAGTTAAGTGCATTCCCAAAATTTATCTTACTAAGCATGGTTAAGATGTTTGCTTAAGTTAATTTAAGGGAAAAGAGCCTGATTTGCCCCTTTAGTATTGAAAATTGTTCACATTTACCCCCGTTATATTTTCGGCCCATTTAACAATATTTGCCCCCCCCCCCCGGACGACAGTCCACCGTGGCAATTAAAATTCCACGTGGCCTGACATTTGGATGAGGTGGCATGCCACGTGACATGCCACCTCACCACCCTCTCCCCTCTCCATTTCTTTCTTCTACCTCCAACCAAAGCCACCTCCAACCACCATTGAAGGCACACCCCACCACCATCTCCTCCAACAATTGTGTCTTCTTCTTCACTAACCCATCTCACCGGAATCACCATAACCACCACTACTATCACTTTACCCGGATACTGTCTGTTTATCTAACTCCAACCCAAAAACCTTACAACCATTAAAATTCTTAAAACCCATTTGACTGAAAATACTTTTAGATAAAAAGTTCAAATCTTTCAATAACATAAAAAAATGTCTTTAACTCTTGTAAGCATTAACATCATTGCTAATCTTTCTGCTAAATCTTTAAGATAATGTGAAAGATTAAGAAAAAGGGTTTCATCATTGTGTAAAAATACAACATTTGGGTATTGAATGCCTGAAAGTTTTAAAAATAAGAGGGTTATTTCGAATGAATTTGAGGGTGGTGGTGGGAAGATCGAGTTGGGGTTTGAGAGGGGAAATGGTATGACAGGGTAGAGATTTTGATTGGTAATGGGTTCTTTTCAATTAGGTTGAGATGGAGGAGAAAGGGGAAAAAGGTTGTTTGGGGGTAGTGGTGTGGTGTATCGAAAAGGTAAGAGAGAGAGAGAGAGAGAGAGAGAGAGAGAGAGAGAGAGAGAGAGGACGGGGCAGTGGCGTGTGGTGGTTGTGGAGATGGGTTCGCCGGAGTTAAGGTTGTTTTGGTGGTGTGGTTGCCGGGGGTGGTGTGGTTGCGGCTGTTTTCCGCTGTTTGAGGGTGGTTGGCGACTGCTCCCAACAATGGGAAGAAGAAATTCTTTTTAGGTTTAGGGTTTGCAGATCTATTTTTAAGTTACTTGAATCTGATTTGCAGAAATTGTGTGGCTTTAATAGTGGTTGGAGGTGGCTTTGGTTGGAGGTAGAAGAAAGAAATGGAGAGGGGAGAGAGTGGTGAGGTGGCATGTCACATGATACGCCACCTCATCCAAATGTCAGGCCACATAGAATTTTAATTGCCACGGTGGACTGCCGTCGAAAGGGGGTATTGCTACTTAGGTAACGGTAGGGGCAAAAATGGGCCGAAAGTATAACGGAGGGTAAATGTGAACTATTTCCAATAGTAGAGAGGTAAATCAGGCCCTTTTCCCTTAATTTAATCCAAGCCCTTAAAATCTAAAATAGACAAGTGTCAATCATCTAAATATACACTTGAGGAAATGGAGAGAAAGGGGTCTTTTGGTTGGAAGCAAGTTATCCAGGATAACTTATCCTCAGATTAGTTATCCTGGGATCAGTTATTCCACCCTTCCACGGGAATAAAATAACAATACAATCTCGGGATAATTAATCTTGAGATTAGTTATATCACCATTTTATCCGAACCAAACGTGGGATAAGTGTAATCGAGGAGAGCCAAATCCAAATAATAGGGCTGAAAGTGCTTTTCTCCTCAACGGCATGTCGCTTTGCAAGGAATTTCATAAATTCAGTTAAAAATTCTGTAGTTACCATGTTTTGACTATTTGTACTATGTGTGCTTAGTTGCTCTTAAGTATATTATTACATGAAGAGTGTAATTTGGTTCCCATTCTAAGTATGTTAAACAACTTTAAATATTCTCAAGAAAATAAACTAAAATAAATATAAAAAAATAAAAGGTCTACTGTGTAATAATATTTCTATGTATAGGTTGTTGATGTAGCAATGTTCAACGTAAATTGGATATTAACTTAGACCAATACCTCTTTTTTCTAGGAAATGAGATCTCTTGCCTTATTACAGCTTGAATAGAAGAAAATGACTTTTTCAAATACGAGACATCAAAACTATTTTAAAAAACCACACTTAAATATGCATATAATATATATTAGAAAATGTATTTATAATTTCTCAAAATAACATTACATTTTTTCTTGAAACTTTCTTTCATTTTTAAGAAACAAAAAAGCTAATTTAATTTAGGAATACGTATTTATCATCTTCACATAAACAGATTAGCTAATCTAAAAGTTGGGATATTTGCATGCCCTCATAATCATTCCTTTCAAAAGTTAATAGTAAGACACTCATCTTTCTTAGATTTCTCATCCCTTAAGTGATTCATACCCCCATTTTCACAACAGTCCAAATTTTTTGAAGTTCCCTTTTGTTATCCAAACCTGTGTTCAAAATCAAAAACCAAAAACTGGAAACAAAAAATCAGAGTAAACCAGAAACTGAAAACGATAAAAAAATTCAGAAAGTAAATATTCGAGTCCACAAAATTCACTGTGCGTCCTTAACGAATTTAATCCCCTCAAGTACCCGAGGTTAAGGATTACTTCCTCCCAGGATAGAACGGATAAGCCTATCAAAAGAGTAGCGGTACCTCAAACGCCTTTGACTTCATGCGAACTCAAAGATGGCAACAAATCACATAGGGCACGGACTCAGTTTTTGTTTTGTGAAAATATGCAGAATGCAGAAAGAGAGAATTTTCAGAATTTCAGAATGCAAAAAAATGAGGCATTGCCTCTGTATTTATAGCCATGAAATACCTGTTCAAAACAGGTGTGGTGTCTATTCGGAAAGGCATGGTGTTTATTTGGTAAGGCCATGCCTTTTCCGAAAAAAGAAATGTCTGTTAGGAATTATTTCGCGAATTTCTAATTTAATTTTAGCACGGAAAAATTTCAAAAATGAAAAACTGAATAAAATAAATTTGGTCTAAAAAGATTATCAATCAGATCATTTGACCAAATCCAAATTTGAAGCCGAGTGATGACGATGACATAAGGAGAGTCTCTCTTCTCAACTCTTTAAGAGCTAAAAGAAGTGCTTCTCTATTTAAGCACACTTACTTTCCTTTCCACCACCTATGTGTGACAAAACTCCTTTCCAAAATGGCCCTTCCTTTAAATCTCATTTTCCCTCCATTTCTCATTCACGCCCACTTAGCTAGCTTCATTCATTAGCTAGCTTCAATGCCTTTAGATCCCAACTTGATAGTTTTCAGTTAGAATGAGTTCACTTTGTGGAATTGTTCATTCTATTTCATGGCGCAAGCTCGTGTCTTTCGCGAACTTCCATTTGCAAAATTCTCATTTACAACTGAGTTCTCTGTGATAATTCTCTAGTAGCATTCGGGGATGCATTCGTGTCTTTGCTTACCTTTCCTCTTTTCAATTCAATTGATCTTTGTGCAATCTATCAACACTTGATCTTAAGTCAAGTCATATACACTCCTATCCGCAGGGATATATTCAAGTTGCCCAGTATATCTTGACTACTAGACAATATAGAGGCGCATGTCACTTCATAAAATGTCCGATGTCTTTTCATGATCTTTCCCCCAAAAAAGAAAACTTTTCCACATCCCGAAAAGATCATGTGGGCTGCCTGAAAGTGGGAGGACTATCTGTATTGGTCAAAATACAAATTTGAACTCAGAAGATGACTCGTGGCAGAGCGAGTCTAAAACTAGCTTATCAAGGGCAGCCTTGACCAGACTTCTAGTCAATGACCAAACATCGCTCTCCAGGCTTAAACACGGTCTAAACTTGATAGGCCAGTAATATGATGTTCAATTCCGTGGTCGATTGACTTGCAAGTCATCAGTGACCAGTTACGATCAGCCTCGTAAAAGAACTGATCCAGAATAATCCAAAATTCACTTTGACAGCTGCATATCCATCTATGTAACAACCTCAACGGTGTAGATAATAACCATTATGAGCAGCTGGATACACGAGGAATGTTACAAATGTAATATTTGATAGTTATTTTACATGAATATTCTCATTAATGTCTTAAGCTTGTAGGCAGGCGACAACAATAGCATTGCCAAGGCAGCTGGCATTTGTTCGACCCGTTAGGTCGTTTTGATTGTTTTGCCTATTTTAAGCCTATTGATCCTTCCTCTAGCTTCTTTATGGTATATTTTACTTGTGGGGATGGGTGACGTGATTCCCGAGGCATTCAGATGAGATTTAGGTAAAAAATTGAGATTTTTGGAAGTTCATAAGGGATTGGTTGACCAAAGTCAACATCGGGGGTAAATGAGTCTTTTTAAAAGTTTCATCGATTTCATTAGGTCCATAATGTCGATTATGACTTGTTTGAGTAGTTGGTTCGGTTCCTGAGGGACTCGGGGGTATTTTGGACTTTTAGTTGGAAATCTAGTTTTATGAGAATTGGAGTTGACCTCGGTCAACACTGGGTCAAGATAGCCTCTTTAGGAAATTCCGAGTGCGCGAGTGAGTTCGTAGCATGTTTTATTATTGAAATGCATATTTGGTTCGGGTCCGGTTGGTTCCAGATGAGTTCCGGGTGTTAATTCAAAGATTTGAAGACACCAGAAATTTCTGATATCTGGTGTGAGCGCAATCACGCTGAGGGAGCTCAATTGTGCTGAAGGATTGAGAGCTAGTCAGCGCAATGGCGCTCAAGGAGCGCAATGGCGCTCAAGGAGCGCAATCTCGCTGAAGGGCGAGAATGGTGGTAACGCTCAAGGAAGTTTGACAAGGTAGCGCTATCGTCTAATGGAATGCGATCACACTAATGGAGCGCGATCATGCTCGGAAGATATAAAACGAGCGCAATCGCGCCAAATAGGCTTTAGTGGTTATAAAATGAGCAGAATCGGGATTAAGGCTATTTCCACCATCGTTAGAGTTCTAGAGCTCAGATTTAGGTGATTTCAAGTGCGTTTTTCAAAAATTTTCACGTGGGGTAAGTTTCTAATCCCTGTTTTATCATTATACCTTCGATTATTATGGAATTTCATCTTGCAAATAATGATTTGAGATAAGAAAATTGGGGTTTATGAATCCTAAGTTTAAAATAAGGATTTCTTCAATGGAATTGATGTTGGATTTAATTGATTTTTGGTATCTAGACTCCCTAGATCATGGGTAAGCTATTTATGAGTCGAGTTTCCATTTTTATCCTTCGGGGCTCGAAATCCATTTTTAGGTGTCTTTTTGAATCCAAATTTTTATATACCAATATGAGTATCATTGGGTTCATCTAAATTGGTAGAGTGATTATTTGACCCTATTGAGCCCAATTTTATAACGAAATTACGATTTTGACCTTCGGGGTTTGGGGACGAGGTTTTGGTTTGACTTTCTCACCCGAATCTTTTATATAGAAATATGGATGTCTACGGACTTATGTTATAACGTAGAATATGTACTTCATCAGATTGCGATCATTCGGAGGCTCTACGAAAGGGCAATGCTTTGTTGTGACCGTCAGAATTCAATTCGGGCAAGTTGAGACTTTCTGACATTAATTAAAGCGTCGTGGTTGGCCTAATTGGACTAATAAGAGGGGACAACGGGGGTAACTAAAAGGGTTTCGATACTTGTGAGGGAGCTCTTGTATTGGGTACCGGTGCCATGATATATGGGTGTTTGTGCAATTTTCGTTGTATAGTCCAGTTTGAATGCCATGCTTTGGGCATTAACTGATAGCCTAGGAGCCCGTTTGGATTGGCTTATTTTAGGTGCTTTAATTTTAAGCAATTTTGTAGTGTTTAGGTAAAATAAAAAGTGCTTTTAAGAACTTGTTTTTAAGTCAAAATGAATAAAATAAGCCAAAAGTCATAAACTAGAATTTCTAGCTTATGGCTTTTGGCTTATAAGTCAAAAGCCATAAGCCCATACAAAGGGGCTCGAGATTGATTATGTTTGTGAGTGTTATATAAGGTTCCTTATTTAATACTTCTATGCTTATTACCTGGCTCATTTGTGATTATGTGTTCTAATCACTCCTAAATACTCTTTTAAAAGTGGAAAAGAGCTAGAAACTGAGTCTTTATTGCTTAGCTTGATTAATTATCGTTGTGCTTGTCATATTTATGCTTTATATAGTATCTTATGTTCAATTGAGGATATATGTGAAAGGTCCGCGAGGAAATGGTTCCGGACGAAGTAATGCTGATGATATGAGCCAGATTGGCTAAGTGACAAGTAATGTGAGCTTACAGGCTGATTTGATGATTTGGAAGCCTACAAAGGCTAGGAACCCGAAGTGAAATGATTCCGGATTGGTATATGGACTTCGCCAGTTCCCCATGGATCACAATTCAAAGTATAGTATTTGAATGTGTGTGTATCGGGTGATGGAAAGGGCCTTGCATTGCATAACATTTTTATATCATGTTATTTCATTGGTTCCTTGTTTGTATGACTTACTTGAATTGTTGTATGGGTTGTTTAAATTGCTCATTTGGATACTTGACGGACTTGAGAATTTAGAAGCTTTTACCTAAGTTTGTAACCTTAGACTGTCGTGCTTATTACAATTATTATTGTGGACTAATAGCGGTTACGTGTGGAAGTAGTAATCGTAGACCAACCCTCGTCTCCATTTTCGATATGGTTGGTCGACGATGCTGCTGAGTACACGTTGTTTTCTCATACTCACGCAATAATTGCTACACCCTTTTTGTGTGCAGATTCTGTTCCCAGTACCATTGGATCTCGAGACTACGCTGGTCATTAAGGATTCCATCTGGAGAGTTCGGGGTCATCTACATGAGGATCCGTAGCACCAGATTTTCTCTCTATCCACTTTCTGTCTTTTACTTTCTAGACAGTATTTTGGCTTGTACCCCAATTTGTACTTCTTTTAGTCAGTTCTTGTACTAGTGACACCAGCTTTTGACGGGTTGTAACACTTTCTTTATGTTTTATGACTGTCAGTTTTATTCAGGCTTTAAAAATGGCTTGTATGATTCTTTTCCGCATTATTTTCCTTATTGAACTATTCTAATGGGTTGTGGATGGCTTACTGACTTTGTGGGATTTAGTGCCTTCACGGCTCAGTACATTGGGTTGTGATAAGCATTCCTCACCAACTGAAGTACTCATGGACAAGGTGAGCTCAAGAGACGTAACTAGTTATAACGGGCTTGATAGTACAAAGTCGATGGTTCATAGCTGACCGGACGAAACCCAATGTCCGGAACAAAGGAATTTTCTGGGACCTACTTCGATCATGAGAGCTATAGCGGGGGAGTGAGAGTTGGGCCATGCAGGTGATTGCTTCCAAAAGTGTAGAATCCATATAAATCCAATTGTAACATTAGCATACAAAACTTATACAATTAATGCACACAACATGCACTATGTCGAGCAGAACCTACACAGTTTATGCACAGAAGTGCACAAAACTTATGAACTATTAAAAAATACAACTAATTATTTATCAACCACAATAATTGAACTCTTATTGACATAAAATATTTGAATTTGAGTTTTCATAATTTATATAGGATATTTTAGATGTTGACTTTTTCATGATGAAAAATCATAGATTATCACAATATGTTTTCTACATAATTTTATTTACCAACATTGTTAAAAGTCAATTAGTGAATTTATGTGACTATCACTTGGAGAACTACTTTCTTAAGGTTTTCTTTCTAAGATTTTATAGATCTTTTAGCAAGTTTAGAAAAATTATTTGTTCAACGAAGCATTTAGGAGTTAGATAGAATGAACAAAAGAGTATGAATGAATGAGCAAATACCTTAAGCGATTTACAAGTTCCAAAGGCTAAAAATCTGAATAATTAATCCAATAATCCAAAAAGTAGATAAAACAACCATCCACAAATGTCACATTTTGATGGGCATTTTACATAAAGATTTTTATTAGTGCCTTCAGCTTGAAGACGAACGACAATAATAACATTGACAAGGCAGCTGCATCCCTTACCAATTGATGTACTCATGGCCAGGGTAAGAACGAGTTATAATGAGCCTTCTCGTATGAAGTTGATGGTTCACAGCTGCCCTATCCTGACCCAATATCTGAAACAAAGGAAATTTTAGAGACCTACCTCGGTCATGAGAGCTATAGTAGGGGGAACAAGAGTTGTGTCATGTAGGTGATTGTTGCCAAAAGTTTGGAATCCATCTAATTCCTAGTCTAATATTTGCGCACAAAACCCACACAATTAGTGCACAGAACATGCACTGTATTGCACAAATCTTTCAACAAATACTTATTAACCACCATAATCGAACTCTAATTTACATAAACATATTTGAATTTGCACTTTCAAATATAGATACTGAATCTCTCATGATGATAAACCATCGATTACCAAAGTACGATTTTTACAGATTTTCTTTACCCTCTGTTTGGCAAATGATGGGAACTTTTATAACTGAGAACCCCTAAATGAAAAAGATGAAATGAGGTTGTGAGAAGGGGTGAACACAGAAAGACAAGGGGAAACTGAACACTTCAGAATTCGCATCTTCGACTTAAATAGCCACTATAGGGATTGAAATTTGGAATCTAAGTATTATAAGTATATTTGAGCTGGTTGTCACCGATGATGATGCTATGCTTATGCTTACTTGGATATTCAAAATACACACACGGAAAAATACCTGACGAGCGTGAAGGTTTGAAAAAGAGAACTCAGAATTGCAGGCCTGATTTCTCAGAAAAAGAAGAAGAATACCTGATTTGAAAATTTATTCGTCGATTTTACACTGGGAAGGGAAAAGAGAACTGTTACGACCTATTTTACCTAAGCCATGCGGGAACTTACCCTCCTCACCTCGGTAAGCGAACCCTTAACCCAACAATAAATAAAGGCATAATAAATAATCAATCAAGTGGAAAAGAATAGATACCTAAGTCTCACAATAACATATATAGTAAAAATAGTGCGGAACAATAATAATACCCCCAGGGACTAGTCTATGTCATTCAAGAGCATCTAAAAGGAAATAATACAAGTCTAGAATAATAAATCATAAAAATGTCTATGTCTCTGAATAGGAATAGGACATAAATAATAGAGAAGTCTTTAAGGCAGCGGACGGCCGTGCTCACCCAGAAGGCTCGGTGCTAATGCGGAAGACGACAATCAGCCACGAGAGATGGAAGTAGACCCCGACTCCCGATAGTACGCATTCATAAAGGAATGCGACAAGTGCGAGTCGGTACAAAACAACGGTACTGGTAGGCATCATCGGCCGACTAAGCATAGCTAACACTATTTAGATAATAAAGCAAGATAGGCAATTAAACCAACAAGTATAAATCAAACATAGTAGGAGCCAAGTATGCGTCAACGCCTAAGTAGAGCATCTAATCCCAAGTGTGCCAATTCTCAATATATCAAGTCCGAATCCAACATCACAAGTACAACATCAAATCATCTCCAAATGCAATGCAATGCAGTAATGTATGGATGCAATGCAATGTCATGCAAATGTTGTGTACACATGTACTCCGGACGAAAATGTCGACATCTCGGTAGCACAACCCAAGGTGACTTGCGAGGTCTAAATGCCACCCGTACCGGATCTTCGCCCAACAGATAGACGGAACCCCGGATCTTTGCTCACGGGGGGTTCTCACACGCTCCACCCTGGGGGCCCTCAGAGTCCATGCACTCACTCAATCCGCGATTTTGGGATGAACATCGGATATCGGACTCTCACATCACTCAAGTAAAAAACTGAGCCCAGCTCATCACAGTGCTCCGTCAAGCATCATCAGTATCTCAGCAGTATAGTATGAAGAATGAGAGTGCGTACAATGCATGTATTCACATTAATAGTTATGCTCAATATCACAAGTACCAATAGTGGGTACGCTAACAACATATCCGAATCACAAGTACCAACAGTAGGTACGCCAACTATATCATAATCAAGATGGAACAATGTCACGGTCCTAACTACCGATCGTGCGGGCACCTACCTTATTCTCACTAGTAGGCGAACCCTTACCCGTTAATCCATTAATCATTAGCCAATTTCAACTTCTTTAATCATTTATTAACAGTCAATAGATAAGTGAATTAATGAATAAATAAAACAAGTCATAACTAATAGGCAATATGAGTGCAGAAGTCTGACTATTACACTTCCAAAATTTGAAAGTCATCGTACAAGGACTCTAACTAACAATGTCTAAAGAATGAAGTCTATCTAATATATAACAAATAATGTCTGGAATGAAAGTAGACATCTGGAAAGAGAGATCTTCAGGTGGCATGGCATGGATAGAAGCTCACCCTCGGATCCGATTCAAGCTAACTAGCTTCAAGCTACAGATGTAGTCTTGATAAAATCTCTGAAACACAATCTGCACTCAAAAAGGGTGCAGCAAGGTAGTATCAGTACAAACACTATGCACCGGTAAACATCATAGGTCGACTAAGATTAGTTCACGCATATAAGTATAAAATCAACAAGATAAACAGATAGGCACTTAATACTCAAATCCAAGTCACCGAACATCCCATAACAGAGTCACAACCTAAGATGAAACTTCTAAACCAAAAGTCTGTTAAGTCTCAATAATCTCACCTGATAATCACAAGTCCAAGTTCCGTCCCTAGGTAGGGTCACTAATCCACAATTTAACATAGTCAATGGTCATATTTATATCACAATAGGCATTCAACAAACCATAGTAAAATAAGAACTAAATGAGCTTATAATAATGTAGAATAAAATGTAATGATGTGCAATGCAAAAAATGATGAAGTGCATTGGCCAAATACACACTGTACACACATGCTAACTGATGTCATTGCTCAGTAGTCATGACCTGCAGGGAACCCATGGTGTCCATGTACCACTCGTTTCGGATACTCATCGGACCCGAGCCATAAATCCTCCACTCCAAAAAGAATCGGACGCTGATCCACATCATGTACCACTCGTTTTCGAAACGAACCTCGGACCAAGAGCTCACAACTAGGCCACACCCTCACCCCTGGTCAGATGTGCCTTTTCATAAATATAGTAACACTGTCACATCACTCTCAATGATCAATTTATCACGTGTCATGTATCAAATAGTATCACAAGTTCAACAAGAAGATAATATTAACTTCTTTACTAATTTCACTTTCCATCATGCATGAATGTATGAATGCATAAATGAGTATAACGGGGTAAAACAATGAAATCAAAATAGCAATAAAGGTACAAGTGACAAGCCACAAGTCATAACAAGACTTAGATAAATTAGCTCAACCATGAATTGAATCATACCAACCATCTCAACCAACATAAGGGTCTATGTCCCTCTTTACTTGCCAACACACAAAGACGTACGCACATAACTAAGCCTTGTATCACCAAGGTGCTCCATTTTATCATGTGTCATCATCAACACCAAGTCATAATCTAATATTAATATGCGTATGAATGAGCATGTATGCCATGCACGATATCATTATCAACAATAAATCATAATCAAGATTTCATCTGAGTACTATCATAAGTATATATCACAATCCAAGTCTAACTCATTATCCTTCCTTTCTCCGATGATATGTTTCACAATAAAAGAGAATTGAGTGCAACATGTATTACAACACAACAATTCATGTGACAAGTCAAATCACAATAACAGGGCAATGAGCCACCATCAACAACAATCAACCTAATAGAAATCCATCCCGAATCGCCACAGTATGAATACAACTACACCTCATATTTCAGTACATAAAGTAATGGCGATGAGCCCATAAAATCAGAAGTCATAACAGCCTAGCTAGTATACAATCAAAACACCATGTTCGAAGACCTAATTATGCTTTCTCCCGTCAATTCTACACAATACATACGTTTTGCTAATCAAAGTCTAACTAAAGTAAGTCGTAACCTACCTCGAATGCAGAACAGGAGCCACGAACTACTCCATACGAGCCTTCTATTTTCGAAGTGCCTCATAATGGTCTCATAACGGTCAAAGTCTAACAATATGACGCTAAGTAAGAAACAAATCATGTATTTAAATAAGAACAACAATTTGGGGAAGAAGACCCACTTACTTCTACCCTTTTCAATGGATGAAACCATCCTTTAATGGTGAATTATCATAACTTCTATCTCTACAATCATTAACCTTCAATTCATGGATTTCTAATAAATTTACCCTTTCAAACAGATTTTAGGATAAAATTTCCATTTTTATTAGAACCCTAAGTCTCAACATGCAATTTCAACAATGAGAAATCAAATTCCTTTCCTAGAAAGTGATAATTTATACCCATAGATGAATTAATCAATTACAAAATCAACAACCCACCAATTATTTAAGGGTTTACTAAGTCTAGGGTTCTAGGATTTCCACCCACCATTGATGGACCTTAAAATAATCATGGAACTTGAAGAAGAAAGGAAAACGAACAAGTAAAGGTGGGGACTTACCCTTCAAGATGCTTTCACTAAAGAATGGAATGAAGTTTGCTTCTTTCTCTCTTGAAAACTAACTTCGAGGTCCTGTGGGTAATAGTTCGGAGTTGAGGTATAAAAATAGGGCTTTCTGCCCCCTGTTGGTCGCTGCGGCGGTCAGTGGGTCGCTGCAGCGGACCCGCTATAGTGGCCATAGCGGACCCGCTGGAATAGCCCGAACGAAAAAGGGCATAACTCCTTCATACGGAGCCAAAACGCGACGATTCTTTTTGCTATAGCTTCGTAATTACGATACAGATCTAATGGTTCAAACCTCACACAAAACAAAGGTCGTTTGATCAATTTGGACCCCTTTCAATCCACAGACCTATGATGAAAACGTCGAATATGAGCGTGACAAAACTCAAACCCATCTGAAACTCTTCGGAACCTCAACAAAACTTGTGGACATGTTCAAAATCATCATACTAACTCATTGGAACTTTCAAAACATTGACACGGGGTCATCCTAACACTGGGCATTGTGACCGTGGTCAACTCTAACTCGTTAACTTAACTAGCTTCTCCAGCAATGACTCAATTTGCACTCGAACCTTGCGGGAACCAACCCAGTGACTTCACTAAGTCATAGATCGTAATAACAGGACTCGGGGAAGGGTCAACAAGGTTAAATGGCTCAAAACACTATAACGACAAACAACAGATGTCAATATCTACTAACAACACGTGGAATCAAGCCAATACGATAGAACAATCAATCACAACACAACAGGATGGCTAGTCCCAAACACACAACAGGGCCCAACCTAAGACAATATTCATCCCAACTTCATACCCGAAGGTTCATATGCTTTCTTCGACGATATAATCTAAATACATGCTTCGCCATGCGAAGTATCGCCAATAGTAATCCATAACCTACCTGGATGGCCGAACTGCAAACACCAACAACTCTCACTTTTGCCTTTCCGAGCTTCAGAACCAAAGTAGTCTAAGTATATTCGAAATCTAGATTAGAAATCATGAAGAATGATACTAATATTACTACCATTCAATTTAGGTCAAATCCAACCCTAGAAATTGGGGAAACGGGGATAACAAGGTCAAAACGGGAAATTCGGAAGCAAAATATCAAATTAAGCACTAGGTGATCATAACCCAATCACTACTTGCTGATTTAACTCAAGGATAGGCCTAATTTCTAATTTCAAGCAAAACCTCCCAAATTTGGGTATAAACCCTAGCTCTTTGATTATTTAACTCTAATAATGAAAGATAAGTGATCAATAACCTTAGATTCATCAAAATCTAGCATAAACCCCATTAATTTCAATATTAATAAGCCTAGAGAGCATGTTCATCAAAATCCACTTTCATCTTCCATTACTAAGGGATTATTAAGAGAAAGGGAAATCTATGATGATTAGAATTAATGAAATAGTGAAAGGATTAGGGAAAATTACCACCAAGAAACTTCTCTAAAAATCTCCAAGAACCGATCCCAAGAGCTCTATTTTCGTAATGACAATAAATGATAGACTAAGGGCTTATTTTAAACAAACTTAATGAAATAACAGGCTCATTACCGCCACGGCAGTAACGGGGCCGCAACAGCGGTCAGGGCCAAAATACCTATGGCCGCCCCAGCGGCCAACATGCCGCAACAGCGGTGCCGCCGATGCGGGCACCAAGTACCAGAATCCACCATATTTTTCTAAGTCTCCACGTAATCTCGAACCACTCCCGAAGCCATCTGTTCATAAATCACATACACATATCCACACAAAAATACGCTACGAACGCTTTAGTGGCTTTGAAATTCCCAATGGAGATCTTGTTGACCGAGTCAACCCCCGATACCTCACTTCCAATTTCCCAACCCATGTCTCAAAATGCATCCGAGTGCATTGGGAATCGAACCAGATATATACATAAGTTATAAGTGACCATCCGGACCTCTTGGAATCGACGGATTTTCGAAAAGGTCCGTTTACCCAAAAGTCAACTTCGGGTCAAATCTTTTTCACTTAAGCACATATTTCACAAAAATTTGCCCGAATCAAGTCTAGACACCTCGAAAAGTGTGTCCACGGTACCCTGGGGTCAAGAGTGAGCTAATCAATGCTCGAGAAGGGACAAAAATTTCGAAAAGACTATAACGACCAAACGGGTCATTACATCAGATACTAATTGAACCGTCGCTCGTCCTCGAGCGAAGAAGAGGAAAGAAGTGGGAAATACCTGAATCTATGAACAACTGGGGATATCAGCTACGCATGTCGGACTCGGTCTCTCAAGTAGCCTCCTCAACAGGACGGTGCTTCCATTGCACCTTCACGGAAGCAATCTCTTTCGACCTCAACTTTCGAACCTGCCTATCCAAGATCGCAATAGGCTCCTCCTCATAAGTCAAATTCTCATCAAGCAATATAGAATCCCAACGAACAATGTAGGTATCCTCGGCATGGTACTTCTTCAGCATCGAAACATGAAAAATCGGATGAACTCCCGCCAAGCCTGGCGACAATGGCTTCATAAGCTACATCGCCCATACGGTCAACAATCTCAAACGGACCAATATACCTGGGGCTCGACTTGCCCCTCTTACTGAACCTCATAACACCCTTCATGGGTGAAACCTTCAATGGAACCTGGTCACCAATAGCAAACTCCAAATCCCGGACCTTTCGGTCCGCATACATCTTTTGCCAACTCGAGGGCGCCAAAGCTTGTCGAATAACTCTCACTCTATCAAGGGACTCTCTCAACAGATCCGTACTCCAAGGCCGAGTCTCGAATCCATCAAACCAACCGACTGAAGATCTACATCTCCTACCATACAAAGCCTCAAAAGGCATCATACCAATACTCGAATGATAACTGTTGTTATACGCAAACTCTACCAAT
>NC_081349.1:50007567-50020877 GCF_029784015.1 Lycium ferocissimum | reverse complement strand
ATGCTTCCAAACAAATCCAAATCAAGGTAAAGGAAACCCCGTAGACAACTTGATAAAGGTTATATACTTTCAAGTCTAATTAATTTTTAAAATTTCCCAAAAATTTCCCCCTAATCTTCGTTTCCCCTCTAATTCCAATTCAATTTAACAACACAATCAACAACCAACAACAACAAAACCATCTCATATAAGTCTCTTTCTAAAAGCATCAACTCCCAAAGATATACCCCAAAACAACCCAAGATGTTTTGTATACGAATCTTCATCCCTTTATTTCCCAAATTCGCGAACTTATCAACAACATATCAAAATATTTTAATCAATATCCAACAAATTCTACCCATTTAATCATACCAAAACCCCCTAAGTCATTTGATATCCAAAAATTAAAACCCGAACTTTCAACGTTTTTTCTCTATTCAAACCCCGTCAAATCCATCAAATCAGGGAAAAAAATGAAACATCAAAATACCTTATAGAGCACCACCACGAAACCAACATCCCCCCCCAACTTTTAGTTTAAAACGATGACGAAAACTGATCCTTTACCCTTTCCCGGCCGGGGATTCGGGCCTCAAACTGATCGATTCTCCACTTTCTCTCTAACTCTCCTCTCTTTTCCTAAAAGTTTGTGGACTTTTTATTATAAATGAATAATTTTTTATGATTTTTCCCTTATATATGGGTTTTGGGCGGCCCCAGACCAGCCCGGGTTTGGCGACCCCCAGAAAATTATTTTTGTCTTAAAAACCATAATTTTTTACCCCTATGTCACATGGCCCACGACCTAGGGTTTGGGAAATTTTTAATGATCTAAACTTTTTTTTTGGATTTTCCCCCAAAATTTCCCCAAATAATGAGGGGTTATGGCCCCCCGAATTCAATTTCAAAAATTAACTTAAAAACTTTTAGGGTTTTCATTTGGATTGTCAAGGATTTCGAGTTGTTTTTCTTCACATATATTATCCATATCTTGTCATGTCCTTTAAAAAATTTTGACAGGGACCCCACCTCACACGATTGGGGGGCTATATATTTTTTAACGTATCATTAATCATCCGTACGAATTCCAAATATCATACTCTCTACCCCTATGCAAATAAGAGAATTTACCCTTTATACTTGTAATATTTGCTCCTCCTGAGCTCACATTCCCGTTTTACCTTAGTAACGGAAATTTTCGGGGTGTAACATTATCGTACCCGTCATTTCCCCCGGATCAACACTTCAAAAAAAAAAAAATAGGTAAGAGAAATAAAGACAAAAGTAGAGTTTCGAATTGTAAATTTCAAACCATTTTCCCCCCAGAACCGCCAAAATTTGATACGTCCAAATTACCCCCTTTAAAAAATTTGGAGTAAAGATCGTAAAAAAATAACCCCAAGGGTAGTCGAACCCCACAAAACACGATGAAGAAAATACTTAGTAAGTGTAAGGGCCAATAATAGTCTATATTTCGGGGAAGGGGTATAAATATATTTGATTTAAGTTTTGTCACCATTTTAGAGAAACCTTTTTTGAAAAATTTGATCTAGGGGTAAGAGGACAAGGTTGGGTTTTAAAAGGAAAGTAAGTGATTTGGTATCATAACTTATTTGTATGTTAGAGTAGTAAAAATGGTTGTTTAAATTTTTACCAAAGTCTTTGAACTAAATTAGTAAATCTTTAAAAAGTTTTCCAACCTTAGAATGATCAAAATGAACACCCATTTTTAGTAAGAGTTTTCCTATTTCTAATCAAGCTATTGGAAGGCTTAAACCCCCAAATTTTGTATTTAACTTTTTCCAAACTTATACTTTTTTTTTCCAAGCAAAGTAAAAGTATTTAGGCACAAGTAATTTTGGCCCCAAAAAAAGTAGTTCAACTGCGAGTTAATAAAAACCCTTTTTACATACAATTATGTTGGAATAATCACATAACTAAAAATTTGGTCTCACAACCTTAACCAAATGGTTTAGCTACTAGTTATTAAAAAACAATTAAAGAGAATATTCATAAAGTAAAAAGCAGAAAAGTACAAGATTCTCCTTTTAAAAACCTTCAAACAATATTAATCTCAAAAGCTAAAAGACAACAATAAATTTTGGTAGGGAATATTCAAAAGGCAAAAACCAAGCACAAGATAAATGGAGGGAGAACAAAAGGAAAAAGGACTAAGTGACGACTTGCAATGCGAGAATGCGATCGCACAAGAGATCCCCGATCCGGGCCGCACCCAGGTTTTAATTCCGAGACCTCGTGAGTTTTGCCACTTTGGGGCGCGATTTTTGAGAGCGCCGCAACCCTTGAGCACCGCATCATCTTCATTTGGGGGCTTACGATTTCGAGCGGCCCATTGAAAGCGTTGTCGATTCTAAACCTTCCAAAATTTTGTCTAACTCACTAGGATGGGAAGGGGATAGTGAATGCATCCCCATTTGCAGTAGCAACTTTTTCCCGCATTTGGTGGTTTTTCTTTTTTTTGCCATTTTATCCCTTTTTTGCCCTGACCAAAAATCCGAAAACACCGAAAACACTATAAAAATAGGATAATACTTGAAAAACCCTAAAAAAGTATGGAGGAATGAAATCCCCAAAACCACGACTTATCACCAAGCTTCACTTCCACATCATCCCCAGCGATGTCACTAAACTTACCTGGAATTGGGCCCCTTTGGGCTAAAACCCTTTTGACTCTGAGTTTTTTCCAACCAAGCTTAGGGTTTAAATCCCCGATCTTTTCAATCGACTAGCCAACCAATAACATACACCCTGGCACCTCCCTGAATTTGCCGCTAAAACATCCTCCTAAGGAAAATAAAAATGGGGAAGACATCCCCGGGAAACCCCATCCAAAGGAAAGGCTCCCGTCTCTAACCCCTTTAGGTAACACCGCTTTAGTCTCTAAAAAAATTATGTAATCCGCAAATGAATACACCATGACACCCCTTTAATTTTCCGCATCAATGCATCCATCACCAAGAAAATAAAAATGGGTAGGTTGATCCCCGGGCCCAACCCCATCACAACTAAAAATGCTCCAATCTCCTCCCCCGTCCTTATCCTAGTCTTCACTCCATCATACATGTCTTTACCCCCCAATTTTCCCCTCCCCCCAGTTAAGCATTTCTTGAACCCCTTTACTTTTCGGTTTTTTAGATCGAGAATACCAGAAGTCTTTTTTTCCCTATCTATGGTCCACCTCCTCTAAGACGAATAGCTTCGTAGGAGCCCCAAAAAGAATTCGAACTCTTAAAATATCACCCTCGTCACCCTCATCTCTCCCCCCATTTTCCCCAAAATTTCATAGTGGGTTTGGGAAAAAACCCATAATTGTTCAACTTTAAATTACCCCTTTTTATTGTATAAAGGAATCATTTACCTTAACTCTCCATTCTTTCTAGCATTTTCGCCGTCTTAAAAAATGACATTAAACAATCCAACCAAACACTCCAAACCTACTCTACCAACACTCTTCCAAAATTCCCCAAGAATATCGTTTTCTGTGTCCGGTCACTCGCCCCCGCATCCTACGAACAACACCCTTAACCTCCTCAACCTTTATTCTTTTACAATACCCAAAATATCGGCGCCATCGCAGTACTACAAATCTCCCAATAAAATGTTTTTTGTCCCTTTCTTCGTTCAAGAGTTATAGAAGTATGAGTGCCATCTCCGTCTAAGAGATTTCTCCATTATACTTTGAATACCGTCCTAGATGCACTTTAATTCATCCAGATCACGTTCCCCTTCTCTCCTTACCTCGGGGCTATCCCGAACAGCTTTATCCCCCTTCTTTGTCCTCCACCGCATAAAGGCATTTAAAAGTCGCCGTTTTTGCCGAAACTACCAACTTCGCCTCATTTCTCACCATCTTATACTCTTTTCCTATCCGTCCCGCTTTTCTTCTTCATCCTTGATGTCTACCAACTTCATATATGCCACCTTCTTTGCTTCCACCTTCCCTTGGACTTCTCCATTCCACTACCAATCCCCTTGGTGCCCACTACGATGACCTCTCGAGATCTCCACGTCTCTAGATGCTTTTCCTAATGCAACTCGGCATACTAACCCACAAACTACTCTCATTCCTCTCTACTCTCCCAAGCCCGCACAAAGGCCAACTTCTCCCATCTCCTGGGCACTAGACAAAGTCAGACTCCCCAACTTGGTCCATACATCGTGGGTTCGAACCACCTAGGTTTGGTATGGTGTTTACTTCATTAAAATATTAGTGTCATGTAAAATCGAGATCCACATTGGTCAACTTTAATGGCGGAAAGGTATATTTGTGTCCAAAGGATAACGAGTAGGGGTATATTTGGACTCAAAGTATAATAAGGGATATACTTAGACCTTTTATGATAAGACAGGGATATACTTGGCCCTTTTCTATTTAGCAAAAGCCAAAAGGGAAATATTGATAAAAACAATAGCTCCAAGTTCACTGCCTTAGCACTGATTCAAACTAGTACCTTGGCAACAATTAGAACCCCTTAATCACTGCTCTACATCAATTTCTTATGTTAAGCGGATCAATACTAATGTATTTCCATTTTATGATGAAATCCAAACATAAAAATTGATTTTTTTTGACGAAGGTTCAACTAATCTCCTTGCTATAAGGTAGGTCCATCCTCGCGGCCCCATATATGTAGTATATTACAATTATCATTTAGTTGAGAAAATCCCCCATCAATGTAAAAATTTGAACTTACATCAATCTAAATCACTACTAGTCATCTTGAAAAGCCTTGTCTTTTCTCAAAGCCTTAAAATTAAGTGCTCTAAATATAATTCAAAAATGTACTCTACGATATTTAAAGTGTCCAACAATACCCATATTTGCATAATTAAATGAAATCAAAATATCAAACCTGAGCCTCGGGATTAAAGTTTTAACTTTGATACATTTTCTCATTACCCAAACTCCCACGAGTTCAAATTCACAATCAATTTCTAGATCCAACAAAGAATTGACCTTCAATTTAATGAATTATGCTCTCTTAATCTAGGGTAAGAATTCTCAATTTCAAATTCAAACCTTCATGAACTAGATGTTAAAATCAACGGCATTTGACATAATAGCTTAAATTCACTATGAAATCACTTACCCAATATTTGGTGATGAATGTACACTTTTGAATCGCCAAAACCTAAGTGTCCAAATCCATAAAATGCTGAAATAAACTTTAAGCCTAATCGCCATTTACATGCCGCCGGGTCCCGTATACGCCACCACGAGAGAGGCCCACGACCATGAAGTGCAATCCAGCGAGGCTCCCTATGCGATTGCGACCAGCCATATGCTACCGCGAAGAGTCCCCGACCCTTTCTCATGGACGCGAACCCAAGCCCCGCAATTGAGAAGGCTTGCAATTATACTAGAAAAAACGGTCCAAGATCAAGGACGCGAACCCAAAACTCACTCATACCTGTCGAGTCCCAACCCAAATTCCTCAAAAAAGTTCCAAATAAATATTATGACTTGTTAAAAGACACCAACCTAAAATTAAGTGCTAAATTTCAAAATTAAGGGCCGAGTTGTTACAATTAAATTAATTATTCTGATTTTCAGTCTTTGAAACTTGAAATTCCCTTAATGTATTTGCCTGGTCAGTCATACTTTTTGTCCATCCCGTCTATCCATAAATGTTTCGTTCAATAAATAACTTTTCTATACTCTAGAAGCTCCATTAAAAACTTAGCACAGAAAGTAGAAGCGAGAAATGCTACTCCAAGTGACAGGCACATAAATTCATTAATTGCCTTTTAATGATAGTGGTAATACCATTATATAGAAATCGTGTTGTCATAATCTATGGTTTTTCATATAAAATATTCCTTTCTAAATTATGAAAATTAAACTTCAAATATGTTTATATTAATAAGAGTCATTATTGGGTTTGGTAATTAATTAGTTGCATATTTGAAAGAGTTATAAGCTTATGTGCACCATGCGGCAAGTTATGTGCCCTATCATTACAATTGAAATTTGATGGATTCCACACTTCCCCCAACTATAGCTCCGATGATGACTCATGATCAGAGATAGGTCCCTAAAATTATCATTGTTCCTGTCAACAATAAAACATCAACTTTGTACAAGCAAGTTTGTTATAAGCAAAATTATCATGATCTCTAGAGCCAACCTTTGCCACGAGTACTTCAATTAGTGGAGCTAGCTATCTTTTCAATGATATTGTTATCGTCCTTCTACAAGCAAAAGACATTAATGAAAAATATTCTTGTAAATAGCCATCAAATGTGACATTTGAGGATGATTTTTCTATCTATTTTTGAAAAAAAATTATTGGATTAATTATTTTGATTTTTAACCCTTGGAATTTGTCATACAAGAAAGTATAGTAGCAACAACTATATTATTGTTAGCATACATGAATAAATGGTAACAACTTGATTTAATTGTTGCTATATCTTGTAAATTTTAACCACGATTTTTTTGTTAGCAAAAATTTAATATTCTACGGTTAATATAACAAATGTTAAATATAAACGAATTTGTAATGATCCATTTGGTCATTATGGACATTCTTTCTCTTATCTCTCCGAAATATCCCTGCTTAGATTCGTTTGGTAGCATTTATGCAGGATTAGCGGTAAGGCTGACCTATAGCCTATTTGAAAAGAAACGATCAACCTAGGATTTCGAACAAGTGCCTCGCACCGCGATCGGCGGGCCACTTCGAGCTCGCGTCCGCAAGAACTCATCCGCTTGCGGAGACCTATGAAAATTAATGAATCCGCAAAATGTTCTAGAGCTGAATTAGAGAGATTTCGTAGGACTTTCATGGTTTTGGGCAAGGGTAATGCCTAAACCCTACTTCATTATTCTTTTCTAATCTTTATTTCTTCCATTAATTAAATGCAAGTTAGGTTTTGGGTTTGGGAAAACCCTTTTTGACTTATAAACCCTAGGTGGGTAAAATGTTGTTCTTAAACTAAAATCATGGATTATTTTGAAATATTTCATAGATTGTAGCTTGGACAAGTTATTTTCAACTCAATCTCAACTTCTAAATTGAATTTTTCAAATGGGTCAACTTTTGCGTCTTTCTTAAACTCGGGGATTTTAGTAATTAGTGGAATTGAAAGCTCATTTGGGGTAGAAATGCATGAAAATTAGGTTGTTGATTGGTTGAGCTTCTAGTAGACTAATTTTACGTAAAAGTTTCGAATTTGCCCTCCGTGGGCTGTGGGTCATTTTTTGAGTCCTTCTAGTAGTATGGTAGCTTGGGTGTTCATAGTTTCATTTGGTAATATCGTGTTTGTAGCTTCGTTCGGTAATATCGAATACTTATTTGACTACACCTTGCCCATTTGGATGCGTTCCAAAAAGGAAAGAAGCTCGAGATGGATGGTTCATGGCTCCTGGTTTCTGGGCTCGAGGTAGGTTACGGTCTACACTATTAGACTCGATTAGGGAACAAACGTGGAAGTAGATATTGACGGGGAGATCATGATAGGCCTTCGGGTATGGTGTGATGAGAATTCCATTTAGGTTGGTTCCGTCAATTGTTATGTAGGCTTACCGCCATATATGTTATTTCCTTATGACTAGTTTGCTTGTTAGATACATGATTGTGTTGGTTTCATGCCTTGACCTATAAATTCCTCGAGTGTGATATGAGCATTTCGAGCCCATCTCTATCTTTGATATCTTACTTATCATCTAAAAGGGAAAATACCGTAAATGGAGTAAGTTGTGATGCAAAAGTAGTTTATGGCAAGTAATTGTTGAGATTTCCACGATTGTTTGTCGAGATAGATCTCATGCATGGCATGCATTCATTATTGTACATATTGATTTGAGACTCATCCAATCATACATGTATCACCCATTAGTATGCATCAATGGTTACTATGGAAACAAGGATACTCTGTGGGCCAAATTGGCAAAGGTAACAAAGGATTTCACAGAACCCTAACGTCGATTTTCTGTGTGAGCCCTAGCGGATATTTCTGTGTGAGTACATAAACTTTACGGGTCCCCCATGGGTCATGACTATGACGCATTGCCCTTAGCATGTGTGTACGATATGGAGAGAAGGCCTAGGGAGCATTGCATTACATTGCATAGCACTTGCATCGTATCCGCATATACATGTTTCTTTGTGGATTCTTTATTGGCTATCTGGTTGTAGTGTTGAGTGCCGTAAGAACCTTTATTTAGGGACTTGATGGATTGGGGTTTAGAAGCTTCCATCTAGGCCTATTGTTTTGCCCTCTTTTGAATGGATCCAAGATAATTTGTAACTTCCCGGTTCTTCTAACAAGTTTAAAAGAGTTAGAGTCGCCATTCTATTGCGCTCTATTTTGAACGGGTCCAAGATAGTTTGTAACTTCCGTTCTTCAACTAGTTTAAAAGAGTTAGAGCCGCCACCTAATTTTTAAGGGAAATCAGGAAACCCGTATGTATTTGTGTCTACTCTATTTGTAATCCATGAAAACCAGAGATTTTGTGGGATAAGGGTTTTATTTACTTCCCGAGGAGAAAGTTTTAAGCATCCCTCGTAGCCTATCCGAAGACAATTCTTAAACTTAGTTTAACGAACACTAGAGGGATTATCAATCCGTTTATCATTATTATTACTTGTTTTCAAAATGTTATGATTTCATGAAAAGCTACACTAGGTGATAATATGCTAAGTATATACAGTGTATAAAAATGTATGTATATCAAGTATCAAGTATTTATAAAGAATGTTTATCGATAGGAAGGTAAGCAATGGAGGTAAAGAAAACATACCCCGTAGTAGTGTATTCGTTAGTAAAATGAGTATATATCTATTGGCACAAAAGTATATCAGCTTGGTGTAGAGAATGTATACAACTATATAAAAGAAACATAAAATACAAGAGTATGTAAAATAGGTATATCAAGTATATAAAGAATGCGTGAAAATGTATATATAAAAGAAATGTATGTATATGAAATATATAAAGAATGTATTTCAAATATAAAGGAGTGTATATCAAATAAAAATGTATAAAAAAATTGTATAACTAGATATATCGTTGCATAAAGAATGTAAAAAAGGCTTTAAGAATATTCGTTGGTGTAGAGATCTTATATAACAAAAGAATTCAGAAAAGAAGTTCGATTTGACTTGTTTCTACCGTTTCGTAAAAGAGTGTTTGTTTAATGAATATCCTATCAAAATACTAAGGAACAAAAGAATTGTAAAAAAATATTGGTAAAAATAAGTATAAGGAATTGTGGATAAAAAAATACGAGTGAAAAGGTGTAATGCCTTTAAAGAATAAAAGATTTGTAAATGGACGACCTAATATTTACCTAGCATCAAAATCTGGATTTAAATTAACTAAAATATGTATTAGTGTGCACGAAAAGATATAAAATATACATTGTATTAAAAGTGTATAAAGAATATAAAATAAAGGATGGACTAGTATTTTTGCCTAAACATCAAAAGTGTGAATTTAATTAACGAAGTATTTTTACCAAGTCAATTTAATCTATTTATGAAAGTATTGACGGCCTAAGTTTTGCCTAAAGCGAATGGAAAATTTAAGTTAAATAAACAAGGTGACAAGTTTCACATCGTATTGGTGCAGGGTGGATGAAATAGAGGCTCGCCTCCGGAGTGCTTTGTGATAAGAAAGTGCCACTAAAAATTAAAGGCAAGTTCAACAAAGTGGTGGTTAGACCGACTTTATTGTATCGGCGTAGTGTTACGCCAAGAACTTTCACGTCGAAGATGAAAGTCGCGGAAATGCGAATCGTCGCGGTGGATGTGTGGGCACACTAGAGGGATAGAATTAGGAATGAAGATATCCGGGACAAGGTGGGAGTGGCATAGGTGGAGGACAAGATGCGGGAAGTGAGGCTGAGATGGTTTGGACATGTAAAGAGGAGAGACACAGACACCCAAAGAGGTCCGAGAGGTTGGCTGGGTGGACTTGCCAGAGAGGTAAGGAGGCCGAAGAAGTATTGGGAGAGGTGATGAGACCGGATATGACACAAGCCACCACCGAGGACATGACCTTAGATAGGAGGTCGTGGAGGACTCGATTAGGGACAGAAGGCCAGGGTGGCTTATCATTTCACTATAGTAGTAGTTGTAGTTTTGCTCATACGTTTATTGCCATTTGATTTCTCGCATTTGATTGTTGCTTATATTTGTCGTCGTTGTACTTTGATTATCTTATTCATCTATAGTAGTTAATGCTCCCTTTCTTTCCTGATCGTTTACCATGACTTTCGCTTTTTGTTATTCGTTGTTTTCATATTGTTTTCGATATGCTTGGCCCTATCTAACCTTTTGTCTTGTTTTCTCTCGAGCCGAGGGTCTTTGGAAATGGCCTACCTTTCAAGGTGGGGGTTAGGTTCCGCGTACACTCTACTCCTCCCCCAAACCCCACATAGTGGGATTATACTGTGGCTTGTCATTAAGAAACAAGGTGACAAGTAAACAAAATATACTGTCCATTCAAAAATAAAGTTTCCACTATACTACAAGTTTATGCTTTGTACTGTTATAAAGAACGCGGAAAGTAAATAAAACAGTGATTCGAGCCCCTTTCAAGCGTCGTCTTCGAGATGTATTTCCCGGTACCTGTATAAGCACTTTGTAAAAATGTTTGTAAGAGAATAAATAACTATCGAATGAATTAAAGAAATGATAAATAATCTTAAAATAAAAACCTGTCTTTTGTACAGGCGAGACTTTGGAAATCATACGGAAATTTCTTCATTGGCCAAAATTTTAATATTTGTAATAAATTGCAAAATGAAAGAAAAAGTATTAGTTAATTTGAAAAAGTTAAAAAGTAAGGTGTGTGACATAAAGTCTTTAAAAAGTGATTTGATGAAGATTCTTTGAAAAACTAATGTGACTAAAGTCCTTGAAAAAGAAGTTTGACAAAAAATTATTGAAAGGTGATTTGACATAAAGTTTTTGAAAAAATGTTTTGACAAAAGAATGATAAAACTTGATTTGACCCTAGGATTAGTGTAGTGTATGTAAAGTAAAAAATGTATAGGTGAATGATGTATATAAAAAGAACATAAAAATAAAAATGAAAATATGATGTACAGCCAATATAGAGAAATGTAAATAGCAAAATATATAGAAAAAAATAGGCTTGTAGTATGATGGTATTGACAAAAGTGTAAAGAAAATGCTTGACAATGTGTATTGAAAATAAATAAAGTTGTAGAGACAATATAGCAAAATATAAAGATAATGCATGAAAATGTAGAGACAAGACCAAAGGCATTCCCTTTTTAATGAAAGTTTCTCCCTTCTTTTCTTAGTAGTTAAGTAATGTAAATATGTACATGTATATGTATATAACGTATGTGTATAAAAACTATATAAAAGAATAGATAGATGTAAGATAATATAAAGGAAAAGTGTGGTTAAAGTGTAAGGAAAATGTATGTAAAATGTAAAGAAAAATGTATAGAGAATACAAAAATATAGAAACAATATATGAAGAAATATATAGACACAATGTATGTAAATAAATGTAAAAATAATATAGATAAATAAATATAAAGGAAATGTATATAAAAAAAACATATAAAGACAATGCAAGTAAATAAATGTAAAGACAATATATATGAATAAGTAAAGAAGCAATGTATGAATGATATATAAAGGAAATTAAAAATATAGAAAGAGGAAGAAAAAATATGAAGACACATCTCATATATTTATAATACAAAATGATCTCTTGTTTTGTCCAAAAAATAAAGGACTACACTACATTGTCCCCTTAATGCCACATTTGGTCTTTAGGTTATTGTCCAATGGGGATTTTCAATTCCTTGTAACCAACAAGCTTAAAAATTTATTAACCAATGGATGAAGAACCCAACCCATCACTTTTAAAATGTCACTATTTTTAAAAGTGACAAGATCTTGTTCTGACTTAATTCTTTTCTAAGCGCGTTCAAGAATTAATTGCCTCCGATTTTCTCTACACAATCCATCGTACTAAAATATAGTTAACTAATACATGTATAACTAGTAATGTAAGTATAAAACATAAATATAAATATTAATGTATAAGATACAAAAATGTATTGGTATAAAATAAAGAAGCAATTATTAATTGCACAAAATGGTAGTATTACGCTGTACATGTGCAAAAATAATGATTCTTAAAAATGACAATAAATTGATAAAATTCCTAAAATAAGGATAATTATCGATAAATTGTCAAAAAATGCAAAATGTGTAAAAATGCTATTCCGTGCTCTTTAACGAATCAGGGCCCTCCGAAACATTAATTTTAAGCAAAGCGAGTCAAAATTAGGTGTCAACACCTATGATCTGAGGACAATGTGATATTGTGCTTAGTTGTTGTGGACTATTATCCGAGCATGTTTATTGACTGTACTTGATAGCTTATCTGCCTTACCTGTAAATTTCTTCTTATTTATGTGTTAACTAATCGTTGTTGGCCAATGATACCTACGATCCTATTGTGGTGCTCGTGTATTTTGCTACACCCTAATGGAGTGTAGTAGGCGTTTTTGTGTTCTGTCGTGAGCCTCGCATCTGTTCGAGGTAAATATCAAAGACGTTGGGTGAGCTATTAGAGATACTGTAGCCCAAGAGTTTGTTCTTACAATTCTGTTTACTTCTTATCCTTAAATAGAGTTTTTATCCATTTTGAGTTTGTAAGTTTATTTCAATTATATTTCTTTTAGAAGTTCCTGTATGAGTCTAGACCAGAATAATTGTTTAATAAATTAAGTATGTTATTCCGCATTGGTTTTATTGCTTAAATGGTTGAATTGTGTTTTCGGATTTGTTCATTTGCTTTCAATGATTGTGAAAGAGTTAATGGAAATTGGGGATGATTCGCCTACTAGGGGGATACTGTAGGTGTCATCATGGCCCGTGATTTGGGTCGTGACAGAATTGCAACAACCATAATGTTGTTGCCTAATTTTAACAAATGACAACAACTTGATTTAGTTGTTGTTGTCTCATAAATATTTGGCAACAATAAACATTTATTGTTGCTAATGCATATAATTTTGCAACTTGTTTGGTTGTGGCCCAATAGTTAACTAATTATTTTTTAGTTTTCCGCCAAAACAGAATGCAGCAAAGTCCAACAATTTTTCCCTTTTGCCTTTATAGAAAAAGCAACATGATTGTTCTTGTAACGACCCGTTTGGTTGTTATAGTCTTTCGGCATTTCCATCCCTTTTCGAGCATTGATTAGCTCATTGTTGACCAGAGGAGACCGTGGACATGCTTCCCGAGGTATCTAGACTTGATTCGGGTGACTTTTTGTGAAATATGTGCTTAAGTGAAAAAAGTCGA
>NC_081349.1:49940046-50007467 GCF_029784015.1 Lycium ferocissimum | reverse complement strand
ATTCTTTAAAGGCATTACCCTTTTCACTTTTTTATCCACAATTCCTTATACTTATTTTTCACCAATACTTTTTTACAATTCTTTTGTTCCTTAGTATTTTGATAGGATATTCATTAAACAAACACTCTTTTACGAAACGGTAGAAACAAGTCAAATCGACTTCACTTTTTTCTGAATTCTTTTGTTATATAAGATCTCTACACCAACGAATATTCTTAAAGCCTTTTTACATTCTTTATGCACTGATATATCTAGTTATACAATTTTTATACATTTTTTATTTTGATATACACTCCTTTATATTTGAAATACATTCTTTATATATTTCATATACATACATTCTTTTATATACATTTTCACGCATTCTTTATATACTTGATATACCTATTTTACATACTCTTGTATTTTTTATATTTCTTTTATATAGTTGTATACATTCTCTACACCAACTGATATACTTTTGTGCCAATAGATATATACTCATTTTACTAACGAATACACTACTACGGGGTATGTTTTCTTTACACTCCATTGTACATTCCTATCGATAAACATTCTTTATAAATACTTGATACTTGATATACATACATTTTTATACACTGTATATACTTAGCATATTATCACCTAGTGTAGCTTTTCATGAAATCATAACATTTTGAAAACAAGTAATAATAATGATAAACAGATTGATAATCCCCCTCTAGTGTTCAGTTAAACTAAGTTTAAGGACTGTCTTCGGATAGGCTCTGAGGGATGCTTAAAACTTTCTCCTCGGGGTAAATAAAACCCTTATCTAAAATCTCATAGGTTTCATGGATTACAAATAGAGTAGACACACAAATACATACAGGTTTCCTGATTTCCCTTAAAAATTAGGTGGCGGCTCTAACTCTTTTAAACTAGTTAGAAGAACCGGGAAGTTACAAACTATCTTGGACCCGTTCAAAATAGGGCGCAATAGAATGGCGACTCTAACTCTTTTAAACTTGTTAGAAGAACCGGGAAGTTACAAATTATCTTGGATCCATTCAAAAAGAGGGCAAAACAATAGGCCTAGATGGAAGCTTCTAAACCCCAATCCATCAAGTCCCTAAATAAAGGTTCTTACGGCACTCAACACTACAACCAGATAGCCAATAAAGAATCCACAAAGAAACATGTATATGCGGATACAATACAAGTGCTATGCAATGTAATGCAATGCTCCCTAGGCCTTCTCTCCATATCGTACACACATGCTAAGGGAAATGCGTCATAGTCATGACCCATGGGGGACCCGCAAAGTTCATGTACTCACACAGAAATATCCGCTAGGGCTCACACAGAAAACCGACGTTAGGGTTCACACTGAAATCCTTTGTTACCTTTGCCAATTTGGCCCACACAGAGTATCCTTGTTTCCATAGTAACCATTGATGCATACGAATGGGTGATACATGTATGATTGGATGAGTCTCAAATCAATATGTACAATAATGAATGCATGCCATGCATGAGATCTATCTCAACAAACAATCATGTGGAAATCTCAACAATTACTTGCCATAAACTCGCACATCACAACTTACTCCATTACGGTATTTTCCCTTTTTAGATGATAAGTAAGATATCCAAAGACAGAGATGGGCTCAGAAATGCTCATATCACACTCAAGGAATTTATAGGTCAAGGCATGAAACCAACACAATCATGTATCTAACAAGCAAACTAGTCATAAGGAAATAACATATATGGCGGTAAGCCTACATAACAATTGACGGAACCAACCTAAATGGAATTCTCATCCACACCATGCCCGAAGGCCTATCATGATCTCCCCGTCAATATCTACTTCCACATTTATTCCCTAATCAGAGTGTAATAGTGTTAAACTGTAACCTACCTCGAAGCCGAACAGGAGCCATGAACCATCCATCTCGAGCTTCTTTCCTTTTTGGAACGCATCCGAATGGGCAAGGTGTAGTCAAATAAGTATTCGATATTAGCGAACGAAGCTACAAACACGATATTAGCAAATGAAACTACAAACACCCAAGCTACCATACTCCTAGAAGGACTAAAAAATGACCCCTGGCCCACAAGGGCAAATTCGAAACTTTTACGTAAAATTAGACTACTTGAAGCTCAACCAGTCAACAACCTAAGTTTCACGCATTTCTAATCCCAAATGAGCTTTCAATTCCTCTAATTACTAAAATTCCCAAAGTTCAAGGAAGACCCAAAAGTTGACCCACTTGAAAAATCCATTTTAGAAGTTGAGATTGAGCTGAAAATAACTTGTCCAAGCTACAATCTATGAAATATTTCAAAATAATCCATGATTTTAGTTTAAGAACAACATTTTACCCACCTAGGGTTTATAAGTCAAAAAGGGTTTTCCCCCAAACCCAAAACCTAACTTGCATTTAATTAATGGAAGAAATAAAGATTAGAAAAGAATAATGAAGTAGGGTTTAGGCATTACCCTTGCCCAAAACCATGAAAGTCCTCTGAAATCTCTCTAATTCCAGCTCTAGAACATTTTGCGGATTCATTAATTTTCATAGGTCTCCGCAAAAGCGGATGAGTTCTTGCAGACGCAGGCTCGCAGAAGTGGCCCACCGATCGCAGGTGCGAGGCACTTGTTCAGAAATCCTAGGTTGATCAGTTTCTTTTCAAATAGGCTATAGGTCAACCTTACCCGCTAATCCTGCGCATAAAATGCTACCAAACGAATCTAAACGAGGGATATTTCAGAGATAAGAGAAAGAGTGTCCATAATGACCAAATGGATCATTACAAATTCGTTTATATTTAACATTTGTTATATTAACCGTAGAATATTAAATTTTTTGCTAACAAAAAAATCGTGGTTAAAATTTACAAGATATAGCAACAATTAAATCAAGTTGTTACCATTTATTCATGTATGCTAACAATAATATAGTTGTTGCTACTATACTTTCTTGTAGTGACAAATTCCAAGGGTTAAAAATCAAAATAATTAATCCAATAATTTTCAAAAATAGATAGAAAAATCATCCTCAAATGTCACATTTGATGGCTATTTTACAAGAATATTTTCATTAATGTCTTTTGCTTGTAGAAGGACGATAACAATATCATTGAAAAGATAGCTAGCGCTCCACTAATTGAAGTACTCGTGGCAAAGGTTGGCTCTAGAGATCATGATAATTTTGCTTATAACAAACTTGCTTGTACAAAGTTGATGTTTTATTGTTGACAGGAACAATGATAATTTTAGGGACCTATCTCTGATCATGAGTCATCATCGGAGCTATAGTTGGGGAAGTGTGGAATCCATCAAATTTCAATTGTAATGATAGGGCACATAACTTGCGGCATAGTGCACATAACTTATAACTCTTTCAAATATGCAACTAATTAATTACCAAACCCAATAATGACTCTTATTAATATAAGCATATTTGAATTTTAATTTTCATAATTTAGAAAGGAATATTTTATATGAAAAACCATAGATTATGACAACACGATTTCTATATAATGGTATTACCACTATCATTAAAAGGCAATTAATGAATTTATGTGCCTGTCACTTGGAGTAGCATTTTCTCGGCTTCTACTTTCTGTGCTAAGTTTTTAATGGAGCTTCTAGAGAGTATAGAAAAGTTATTTATTGAACGAAACATTTATGGATAGACGGGATGGACAAAAAGTATGACTGACCGGGCAAATACATTAAGGGAATTTCAAGTTTCAAAGACTGAAAATCAGAATAATTAATTTAATTGTAACAACTCGGCCCTTAATTTTGAAATTTAGCACTTAATTTTAGGTTGGTGTCTTTTAACAAGTCATAATATTTATTTGGAACTTTTTTGAGGAATTTGGGTTGGGACTCGACAGGTATGAGTGAGTTTTGGGTTCGCGTCCCTTGATGCTGGACCAGTTTTTTTCTAGTATAATTGCAAGCCTTCTCAATTGCGGGGCTTGGGTTCGCGTCCATGAGAAAGGGTCGGGGACTCTTCGCGGTAGCATATGGCTGGTCGCAATCGCATAGGGAGCCTCGCTGGATTGCACTTCATAGTCATGGGCCTCTCTCGTGGTGGCGTATACGGGACCACTGGCAGCATGTAAATGGCAGATTAGGCTTAAAGTTTATTTCAGCATTTTATGGATTTGGACACTTAGGTTTTTGGCGATTCAAAAGTGTACATTCATCACCAAATATTGGGTAAGTGATTTCACCGTGAATTTAAGCTATTATGTCAAATGCCCGTTGATTTTAACATCTAGTTCATGAAGGTTTGAATTTGAAATTGGGGAATTCTTACCCTAGATTAAGAGAGTATAATTCATTAAATTGAAGGTCAATTCTTTGTTGGATCTAGAAATTGATTGTGAATTTGAACTCGTGGGAGTTTGGGTAATGAGAAAATGTATCAAAGTTAAAACTTTAATCCCGAGGCTCGGGTTTGATATTTTGATTTCATTTAATTATGCAAATATGGGTATTGTTGGACACTTTAAATATCGTAGAGTACATTTTTGAATTATATTTAGAGCACTTAATTTTAAGGCTTTGAGAAAAGACAAGGCTTTTCAAGATGACTAGTAGTGATTTAGATTGATGTAAGTTCAAATTTTTACATTGATGGGGGGATTTTCTCAACTAAATGATAATTGTAATATACTACATATATGGGGCCGCAGGGATGGACCTACCTTATAGCAAGGAGATTAGTTGAACCCACTTCGTCAAAAAAAATCAATTTTTATGTTTGGATTTCATCATAAAATGGAAATACATTAGTATTGATCCCGCTTAACATAAGCAATTGATGTAGAGCAGTGATTAAGGGGTTCTAATTGTTGCCAAGGTACTAGTTTGAATCAGTGCTAAGGCAGTGAACTTGGAGCTATTGTTTTTATCAATATTTCCCTTTTGGCTTTTGCTAAATAGAAAAGGGCCAAGTATATCCCTGTACTATCATAAAAGGTCTAAGTATATCCCTTATTATACTTTGGGTCCAAATATACCCCTACCGTTATCCTTTGGACACAAATATACCTTTCCACCATTAAAGTTGACCAATATGGATCTCAATCCCACATGACACTAATATTTTAATGAAGTAAACACCATACCAAACCTAGGTATTTCGAACCCCTGATGTATGGACCAAGTTGGGGAGTTTGACTTTGTCTAGTGCCCAGGAGATGGGGAGAAGTTGACGCCTGTGCGGGCTTGGGAGAGTAGGAGGAATGCGAGTAGTTTGTGGGTTAGTATGGCCAGTTGCATTAGGAAAGCATCTAGAGAGGCATTGGAGATCTCGAGAGGTCATCGTAGTGGGCACCAAGGGGATTGGTAGTGGAATGGAGAAGTCCAAGGGAAGGTGGAAGCAAAGAAGGTGGCATATATGAAGTTGGTAGACATCAAGGATGAAGAAGAAAAGCGGACGAATCGGAAAAGTATAAGATGGTGAGAAATGAGGCGAAGTTGGTAGTTTCGGCGGCAAAAACGGCAGCTTTTAAATGCCTTTATGCAGTGGAGGACAAAGAAGGGGATAAGAAGCTGTTCAGGATAGCCCAAGGTAAGGGAGAGAAGGGAACGTGATCTGGATGAATTAAAGTGCATCTAGGACGAGTATTGCAAAGTATTAGTGGAGAAATCTCTTAGACGGAGATGGCACTCATACTTCTATAACTCTTGAACGAAGAAGGGGACAAAAACGTTTTATTGGGAGATTTGTAGTACTCTGATGAGCGCCGATATTTTGGGTATTGTAAAAGAATAAAGGTTGAGGAGGTTAAGGGTGTTGTTCGTAGGATGCGCAGGGGCAGAGTGACCGGACCTGACGATATTCTTGGGGAATTTTGGAAGAGTGTTGGTAGAGTAGGTTTGGAGTGGCTGGTTGGATTGTTTAATGTCATTTTTAAGACGGCGAAAATGCCCGAAGAATGGAAGTTGAGTAAAATGATTCCTTTATACAATAACAAAGGTGACATTCAAAGTTGCAACAATTATAGAGGTATCAAGCTGCAAAGCCACACTATGAAAGTTTGGGAAATGGTGGGAGAGATGAGGGTGACGAGAGGCATGCATATTTTAGAGTAGTTCAGATTCATGCTGGGGAGCTCAACTACAGAAGCTATTCGTCTTATGAGGAGACTGGTGGAGCAACATAGATAGAGGAAGAAAGACTTACACATGGTATTCATCGATCTAGAAAAGGCTTACGATAAAGTGCCAAAGGAGGTTCTATAGAAATGCTTGGAACTAGAGGGGTACCTGTGGCATACATTAGGGTAATCAAAGACATGTATGATGGAGTGAAGACTAGGATAAGGACAGTGGGAGGAGACTTGGAGCACTTCCTAGTTGTGATGGGGTTGCACCAGGGATCAACTCTTACCCCATTTTTATTTGTCTTGGTGATGGATGCATTGATGCGGAAAATTCAAGGTGAGGTGTCATGGTGTATGTCATTTGCGGATTACATAATATTTATTGATGAGACTCAAAGCGGTGTTAACGCTAAGATGAAGGGTTAGAGACGCGGAGCACTTTCCAGTTGTGATGGGGTTATACCAGGGATCAGCTCTTAGCCCATTTTTATTTTCCTTAGTGATGGATGTATTGATGCGGCAAATTCAAGGTGAGGTGCCACGGTGTATGTTATTCCCAGTTGGCATAGTCTTGATTGACAAGACTCCCAGTGGAGTTAACGCTAAGCTAGATGGTTGGAGACAAACTCTAGAGTCTAATGGGTTTTAGTCCAGTAGGACCAAGATAAAGTACTTAGAGTGCAAGTTTAGTGACATACCGCATGAGGATGATGTGGAAGTGAAGCTTGGTGATAAGTCGTGGATTTGGGACTTCTTACATTCACTACTTATACTTTTTTAGGAGTCTTTTCAAGTATTAGTCTCTACTTTTATAGTGTTTTCGTGTGTTTTCAGATTTTGTGAGTCCGAGGGCATAAAAGGGATAAAATGGCAAAAAAAAGAGCAAAAACCACCAAATGCGGAGCAAAGTTGCTACATCGCAAGTCGGAGATGCATTCACATACTCCAATTCCTATCAACTAGTGAGTTAGACAAATTGCACCAAGTTGCTCAATGAATGCGACAACGCATTCTCAATATGCGGCCGCATCTCTGAAGATCAGTGGAAGACTGACAAATGAAGATGATGCGGTGCTCTGAAGGAGTTGCGGTCGCATCTCAAGAATGCGGCACTGCAAAGTGCATGCAAAACATCACGAGGTCTCAGAATTCAAGAAGCCCAAGCTGGAAGATGCGGCCAGGATACGGTCGCATACTCTTGTTGCGATCGCATTCTCTGCATTGCAAGTCGTCACTTAGTCCATTTTTGCACCTTTTGTTCTCCCTCCATTGATACTTGTGCTTAGGTTTTTGTGCACATTATTGAATATTCCCTACACAAACTTTATTGTTGTCTTTTAGCATTTAGAGCATTGAATATTGATGGTTGAAGGTTTTTAAAAGGAGAATCTTGTACTTTTCTCTGCACACCACTGTAAGCTTTATGAATATTCTCTTTACCATTGTCTTTTATTTAATAGACATGAGTAGCTAAACCATTTGGTTAAGGTTGTGAGACCAAATGTATTAGTTATGTGATTATTCCAACAATAATTGTATGTAAAAGGTGTTTTCTATTAACTCTGCATGCTTGAACTACTTTTTATGGTGGCCAACATTACTTGTGCCTAAATACTTTTACTTTGCTTGGAAAAGAAAGTATAAGCTAGGAAAAGAGTTAAATAGCAAGAATTTGGGGCTTTAAGCCTTACCTAATAGCTTGATCTAGAAATAGGAAAGCTACTTCACACTAAAAATGGGTGTTCATATTTGTATCATTCTAAGGCTTGGAAAAGCTTGTTAATGAGATTTACTAATTTAGTTCAAAGACTTTAGGTAAAATTAAGCAACCATTATTTACTACATCTAACATACAAATAAGTTGAACTGATACCAAATCACATTACTTTCCTTTGAAACCACAACCTTAGTCCTCTTACCAATAGATCAAATTTTACAACAAAGGTTTCTCTAACAATTAGTGTGACAAAACTTCAAATCAAATACTATTTATACCCCTGTCCCTAGAAATATAGACTATTAGTTGGCCATTACACTTACTAAGTATATTTCTTCATCGTGTTCCTTGTGGGATTCGACCCCAACCTCGTTGGGTTCTATATTTGGCCAACGACTACTTTACTCCTATTTTTAAGGGTGTAATTTGGACGTATCAAATTTTGGCGTCGTTGCTGGGGAATATGGTCTAGAAATTTATCAATTACTGTAAAACTCTACTTTTAGTCTTTATTTCTCTTCTTACTATTGTTTTTGTTGAATGTGTTGATCCAGGTGAAATGACGGATACCGATAATGTTACACCCCAGAAAATTTCACGTTACTAAGGCTGCAGACGGCTTAATGTGAGCTCAAGGAGGAGCAAATATTACAAGTATAAAGGATGAAAATTCTACTATATTAGCATGAGGATAGCATGAGTATGATATTTGGAATTCGTACAGTATGATTGGAATGATACGTTAAAAGATATATAGCCCTCGTAATCGTAAGCTGAGGTGGGGTCCACATGTCAAGATTTTATAAAGGACATATGACAAGTTATATGGATAATATATGTGAAGTTAAACACAACTCAAGAAGGATCCTTGAGCCAAATCCAAGTGGAAGCCCTCAAAAAGATGTTTTTAAGTTACATTTTTCGGGTGATCTGAATTCGGGAGGCCATAACCCCATCATTATTTGGGAATTTGGGAAAACTCCAAAAATGAAAGTTGTAGATCATTGAAATACCTTTCCAACCATAGGTCGTGGGCCTGCATGTGACATAGGGATAAAAAGTTATGGACTTTTTAAGACAGAAAGGTAATGCTGGGCAGTGGGCTCGGCCCAACCCGACTCAAGGTCGGTGGGAACCGACCCAAGACCCATATATAAGGGCTAAAGTCATAAAAATTCATTCATTTATACATCAAGAAGTCCACAAACTTTTAGAGATGGAGAGAGGAGAGTTAGAGAGAGAAAGTGGAGAATCGATCAAGTTCGAGGCCCCGAATCCTGAGGCTCGTGAAGGATAAAGTGTAGTACGAGTTGTCGTCATCGTTTTAAGCTAAAAGTTGAACTTGGGGGATGTTGGTTTCGTGGTGGCTGCTCATATAAGGTATGTTTAAGATGTTAATGATGTTCTTACCATGATCATTGATGGATTTGACGGGTTAGAATAGAGAAAATGACGTTGAAAGTTCGGTTATAATTTTTGGATATCAAATGACTTGGGGGCTGTTTTGGTATGATTAAATGGATAGAATTAGTTGGATATTGATATAAAATGATTGTTGATTTTTGATATGTTGTTGATAAGTTGCTGTTCTTGAATTTGGGAGAATAAAGTGTATGAAGATATCGTATACAAAGCGTATACTGGGTTGTTTTGGTGTATATCTTTGGGAGTTGATGCTTTGAGTTTAAAGAGACTTATATGAGATGGTTGTTGTTGTTGTTGGTTGTTGATTGTGTTGTTAAATTGAATTGGAATTAGAGGGAAGCGAAGATTACAGGGAAAATGTTGCCCGAATTTACGAAAGTTAATTACGAGCTTAGAGAAGTATATGAACCTTTATCAAGTTGTCTACGGGGTTTCCTTTACCTTGATTGTGGATTGGCCAGTGTTTGGAAGCATAAGTTAAGCTAATCATATAAGCGACAAGGTATGTAAGGCAAACCTTTCTTCTTTTGGCATGATTCTTGTTGTTATTCGTTCTATATGTACTCCATATGATTCCATTCTTAGACGAGTAAGGTCTAAATGTTTCTTGTGATGCCTTATTGATATTGTACTCCTATTCTGTTCCGAAGGAAACACCCATAAGGTGCCACGTTGAGTTGTGTATATGGTTTTACTAATGATTTCGAGGAAATGAGTTTTATACTAAAGGAAACATAAAGTTTGATTTTCAAAACCACTCCGAAGGGGGTGCGAGATTTTACTACTTCATTTCATTTACGATTTATGTTTACATTCCATAGTATCATCCCTTTGTATTGACATGATCATTTATTCTTTGGGTAAGGCAATAAGATGAAATTGAGTAGAATATAGGTAGTAAGAATTTCATAACAATTCTACCCTCAAACACTGGAAGTATGTCCTCTCTAGTCTAGTGAGATACAAATTTGATAACTTCTTATGAAAGACTAAGGCTAATAATTGGATTGTGATGAATTGATTAGTGACTTATGATATGAATTGAAATTGATACTTGTGGATTGAGTTGTGTTGACATGATTGTGATATTAAGCCGGAAGCGACTGCCCGAAGGGGCCATCATTATTATGCTTAAAGCGGCCGTCCGAAGGGACTATTGTGATACTAGCCGGAAGCGGCCGTCCGAAGGGACTATTCTATTAACATGTCGGAAGCGGCATGTGTGTTGGATTGCATTATTTACTTAAAGATTGTTTTGAGACTTCGTGTACACATTTATGTTTCTTCCGGCGAAAGGCTGCGGTATTGAGTTAGATTGTGATTTCTTCTCTCCTAAATCAAATTATGATTATGATTTGTTACCACCTTACATACTCGGTACATTGTCCGTACGACGTCCTTTTTTGCACTGGGACGCCGCGTTCATGCCCGCATGCCCAGATTGTTTGGCGAGTTAAGTGTATAGCTAGAATGCTTGGACGTCGGTTTGGATTGGCAAGTTCCACCTCATTACCGGAGCCGTGTCTTGGAGTCATGTATAGATATGCATAATTATGGGTATGTCGGGGCCACAATCGACTCATAATATTCGAGTTCACTTCTTAGAGACTTCGAGACGGTGTCTGTGGTATGTTTGTCGAGATGTCGACAAAGTGATGTCGATTGAGTCATTTGTGGATTTTAAAAGAGTATGTATTTTAGATGATTTCAATTGGTTTAAAGTACTTATTTGATTGAAAGTTTTCATAATCGTCATAAAGATAATGATTTCTATTTAGAAAAGTTTCATGTTTTTAAAAGTTTTTGAAATGACGGGTTTTGATAGAGCGAATGTCTAAGGGTTCGCTCGACTCTGATGAGAGTCGGGTGCCCGTCATGCCCTACCATTGGTAGGACAAAGTGGTATCAGCGCAGTTCGTTCTAGGGGTTGTCTGCAAAGTCGTGTCAGGTAGAGTCTTATTCGTGGGTGTGTTGTCGACCACACTTATGAACAGGAGGCTACAGGGCATCTAGGATGGTTTCCCTTCATTCAGATCATAGATTGTGCTATAGAGCTATGTTATAGGCCTTTAATCCTTGCCGCTAACTTTAAGATTTGAATTTTGATTAAGTGATTGTAAAGTGCGGCTATGATTGCGAAATTGGAATTGTTCGTAAGAAAGGTAAGTTCTCGATGATTAATGATTGCTATGTGAGGTAAGTCTTTGCAGGTTAAGGATTGCAGTAAGAAAGGTATGCTTCTTATCGAATTGAGAATGCCATTGTGAAGAGCATTTGTACAGGTATGTATAGGGTGTTGTAATATGATTGTGGCCCTGTGAGGCAAGTTGATATATTTTGATTGTGGCCCTGTGAGGCAAGTTGATATATTTTGATTGTTGCCCTCTGAGGCTTGTTGGTTAGCAAAATTTTGTTATACGGGTGGGTAGTATAATTACGGATCGGTTAGGAGGGTTATAAGATGGGTTCGAGAATGAGTTTGAAAGAGGTTAGTTCAGAATGAGTTTGAGAGTTAGGTTGAAATTACTCGAGGATATAGAAGTGAGTCGAGGATTAAGATAAGTTCTCTCGGGGATTAGAAGTAAGGTGGATGAACTAAGATTAATGTGATTCGAATAATGCGATAAGATTATGAGAAGAGACTTAAGAGGGGAAGCAATGATAATCAAAGGAGTCATTCGAGAGGTGAGTTAGTAAAAAAAAAAAAAAAGGTTGGCTTAAACGAGTAAAGAATGAAACAAAGAAGAGAAAGAAACATGATTATATGTGGTTGAGGAAAGGGAGTAATGTGTCCCTTATAGAAATCAATATAACGGAAAGCATCAATGAGGTTAAGGGAAGTTGAAGCTTATAGAGGAAAGATAAGTATTGAAAAGGACTTTAGGAATTGTGAAGGGTTAAGTGATATTAATAAGCATAGGAATTGGATACGAGTATTAGTCTTTATTTAACATTCGAGGACGAATGTTTCTAAGAGGGGAAGGATGTTACACCCCAGAAAATTTCGCGTTACTAAGGCTACAGACGGCTTAATGTGAGCTCAAGGAGGAGCAAATATTACAAGTATAAAGGATGAAATTCTACTATATTAGCATGAGGATAGCATGAGTATGATATTTGGAATTCGTACAGTATGATTGGAATGATACGTTAAAAGATATATAGCCCTCGTAATCGTAAGCTGAGGTGGGGTCCACATGTCGAGATTTTATAAAGGACATATGACAAGTTATATGGATAATATATGTGAAGTTAAACACAACTCAAGAAGGATCCTTGAGCCAAATCCAAGTGTAAGCCCTCCAAAAGATGTTTTTAAGTTACGTTTTCGGGTGATCTGACTTCGGGAGGCCATAACCCCATCATTATTTGGGAATTTGGGAAAACTCCAAAAATGAAAGTTGTAGATAATTGAAATACCTTTCCAACCATAGGTCGTGGGCCTGCATGTGACATAGGGATAAAAAGTTATGGACTTTTTAAGACATAAAGGTAATCTTTGGGCAGTGGGCTCGGCCCAACCCGACTCAAGGTCGGTGGGAACCGACCCAAGACCCATATATAAGGGCTAAAGTCATAAAAATTCATTCATTTATACATCAAGAAGTCCACAAAATTTTAGAGAGGGAGAGAGGAGAGTTAGAGAGAGAAAGTGGAGAATCGATCAAGTTCGAGGCCCCGAATCCCGAGGCTCGTGAAGGATAAAGTGTAGTACGAGTTGTCGTCATCGTTTTAAGCTAAAAGTTGAACTTGGGGGATGTTGGTTTCATGGTGGCTGCTCATATAAGGTATGTTTAAGATGTTAATGATGTTCTTACCATGATCATTGATGGATTTGACGGGTTAGAATAGAGAAAATGACGTTGAAAGTTCGGTTATAATTTTTGGATATCAAATGACTTGGGGGCTGTTTTGGTATGATTAAATGGATAGAATTAGTTGGATATTGATATAAAATGATTTTTGATATGTTGTTGATAAGTTGTTGTTCTTGAATTTGGGAGAATAAAGTGTATGAAGATATCGTATACAAAGCGTATCTTTTGGTTTTTTTGGTGTATATCTTTGGGAGTTGATGCTTTGAGTTTAAAGAGACTTATATGAGATGGTTGTTGTTGTTGTTGTTGGTTGTTGATTGTGTTGTTAAATTGAATTGGAATTAGAGGGAAGCGAAGATTACAGGGAAAATGCTGCCCGAATTTACGGAAGTTAATTACGAGCTTAGAGAAGTATATGAACCTTTTTCAAGTTGTCTACGGGGTTTCCTTTACCTTGATTGTGGATTGGCCAGTGTTTGGAAGCATAAGTTAAGCTAATCACGTAAGCGACAAGGTATGTAAGGCAAACCTTTCTTCTTTTGGCATGATTCTTGTTGTTATTCGTTCTATATGTACTCCATATGATTCCATTCTTAGACGAGTAAGGTCTAAATGTTTCTTGTGATGCCTTATTGATATTGTACTCCTGATGTTCGAAGGGAACACCCATAAGGTGCCACGTTGAGTTGTGTATATATGGTTTTACTAATGATTTCGAGGAAATGAGTTTTATACTAAAGGAAACATAAAGTTTGATTTTCAAAACCACTCGAAGGGTGCGAGATTTTACTACTTCATTTCATTTACGATTTATGTTTACATTCCATAGTATCATCCTTTTGTATTGACATGATCATTTATTCTTTGGGTAAGGCAATAAGATGAAATTGAGTAGAATATAGGTAGTAAGAATTTCATAACAATTCTACCCTCAAACACGGAAGTATGTCCTCACGAGTCTAGTGAGATACAAATTTGATAACTTCTTGAAAAACTAAGGCTAATAACTGGATTGTGATGAATTGATTAGTGACTTATGATATGAATTGAAATTGATACTTGTGGATTGAGTTTGTGTTGACATGATTGTGATATTAAGCGGAAGCGGTACTTGCTGAAGGGCCATCATTATTATCGAAGCGGCCAAGGGGTCATCCAAAGGGACTATTGTGATACTAGCCGGAAGCGGCTGTCCGAAGGGACCATTCTGTTAACATGTCGGAAGCGGCATGTGTGTTGGATTGCATTATTTACTTAAAGATTGTTTTGAGACTTCGTGTGCACATTTTTGTTTCTTCCAGCGAAGATTGCGGTATTGAGTTAGATTGTGATTTCTTCTCTCCTAAATCAAATTATGATTATGATTTGTTACCACCTTGCATACTCGGTACATTGTCCGTACTCGTCGTCCTTTTGCACTGGGGACGCTGCGTTCATGCATGCGGCCCACGATTGTTTGGCGAGTTAAGTGTATAGCTAGAATGCTTGGACGTCGGTTTGGGATTGGCAAGTTCCACCTCGTTACGGAGATGTCTTTGAGTCATGTATAGATATGCATAATTATGGGTATGTCGGGGCCACATGCGACTCATAATATTCGGTTCACTTCTTAGAGACTTACGCGACGAGTGTCTGTGGTATGTTTGTCGAGATGTCGACAAAGTGATGTCAGTTGAGTCATTTGTGGATTTTAAAAGAGTATGTATTTTAGATGATTTCAATTGGTTTAAAGTACTTATTTGATTGAAAGTTTTCATAATCGTCATAAAGATAATGATTTCTATTTAGAAAAGTTTCATGTTTTTAAAAGTTTTTTGAAATGACAGGTTTTGATAGAGCGAATGTCTAAGGGTTCGCTCGACTCTGATGAGAGTCAGGTGCCCGTCGTGCCTACCATTGTTAGGGTGTGACAGATAATGGCATGGTGGAGGAAACTTGGTATGCAACCGCTATCCAACCACCTCCGGTTCAAGGGAACGCGAGTTTCCATGTCAATAACACTATGTTGCTCCTGCTCAACACAAAGAGCTTATTCGGAGGTCTACCCACTGATGACCCGAATGGTACCTTAAGAACTTTCTTGGGGTGTGTACCACCAACGTGCATTCGAACGTCTTAAGCGAGATGGATAATTTGAGGCTTTTACAGTTCTCTCTCACGGGGGAAGCCACCGTATGGTTGGATGATCTTCCGGCCAGGTCTATCACTACTTGGGCAGAATTAACTCAAGCTTTCCTCAAGAAGTTCTTCCCTCCATCCTGGATGTTGCAACTCTGTGATAAAATTAACAACTTTCGTAAACTTCCGATTGAAGCTCTACATGAGGCTTGGACTCGATTTAAAAAGAAATTCAAGAGTTGTCCAAAGCATGGGTTGCCCTATAGCGTTCTTTTTCAAACATTTTATCGGTCACTCGATTTAGTCAACAAGTCGGTGGCTAATAATATTGCGGGTGAGTCCGTGATGGAAAATTCTTATGATGTCATGAGTGCTCTCCTAGACAAATTAACTAAGACCAACGAAGCTTGGCATATTAGAGAGGCCTCGAAAGACAATCAAGAAGGAGGAAGAGAGAGATGAAATAATGGAAAAGTTGGTCACTCAAATGGAGCTTCTCACGTAGCATGTGTTGGATGGAGGCACGAAGCGGGTTAATGCAGTAGGACCTTATGAAGGGGGCCCTCAAGATGAACAATGCTTCCAAATGTATGATGAGGAAGCCAATTTTATAAACAATCAAGCAGGGAGTTTCCGGCCTAACTACCACGGTTCTAATCAAGGACCTTGGCGGAAAGGTCAAGTGAATCAAGGTTAGAACAAAGAGCAAGGAAATTCACAATGGCCGGACAACAATCAACGGGGTTACAATAACAATTACAACAACCACCGGAGCTCTAATCTTTATGTCCCACCTAAGGGGAATCAAGGCGATTTCAAGCCAACCATCCACTAGCGACCCCGCTAGTTCTAAAATAGAGGACATATTATCTAGAGTGTTGAAAAAGGTTGAGTCGACTGATTCCTTTTACAAGAAAACAAGAGATGAAATGAAAAGCATGGGGCAAGTTGTAAGTTCTCACTCAACTTCCATCAAGCAATTAGAATCACAACTTAGTCAAGTCTCGGCTACCCTCAATCAAAGGTAAAAGGGCACACTCCCTAGTGATACGATTGCAAACCCAAAGAATGATGGTGACCATATATCCCATGCAATCACTACTAGGAGTGGCAAGGCAATTAGGGAAAAGAAGTTGGTGCAAGATAATTTGGTTGTTGATGATGAGAAAATGGTTGAAGAGCCTATGGTTATTGAAGAAGAAGTCACTCCAAAGAAGAAGCAGGCTAGTATTGAAAAGCCCATTGTTATTGAAGAAGTGCCGGAAAAGGATGAAGCTTTAAAAAGCAAAGAAGTGGTAGAGAAGGTACCAAGGGCTTTAACGCCCATTCCAAAGCCACCTCCTCCATTTCCTCAAAGGCTAGAAAACAAGGTGGATGATGACAAGTTTATAAAGTTCATTGAAAAATTGAAACAACTCTCTATCAACATCCCATTGGTGGAAGCCCTTGAACAAATGTGGGGTATACTAAGTTTATGAAAGATCTTGTCACAAAAAGGAGGCAAACTAGCTTTGCAACGGGGGATGTTACAAATCATTGTTGCTCCATCGTTACAAAGGCTTTAGTTCAAAAGAAAGAGGACCCTAGATCTTTTACTATTCTATGAACCATTGGGGCATATAAATTTGCCAAAGCTTTGTGTGACCTTGGTGCAAGTATAAATTTGATGCCGCTTGCAATATTCAACATGTTGGGCTTGGGCACTCCCCGACCCACAACAATAAGGTTACTAATGGCGGATCGAACCGTGAAGAAGGCGGTTGGGATTATTTTTGATGTGCTTATTAGGGTGGACCGTTTCATATTTTTGTCCGACTTTGTTATATTGGATTATGAGGTTGACTTTGAGGTCCCTATTATCATGGGGCGACCATTCCTAGCCACCGGACGAGCTCTTGTTGATGTCGAAAGGGGTGACCTCAAATTTCGGATGATCAATGAGAAAATCACATTCCATATTTGTAAACCAATGGAGCAACCGACGCATGTGAGTGTGGTGTCGGTGATTGACACTATTGGTAAAGTGGTAGAAATCACCATTGAGCAAGAATATGTTGGTGAGGTCTAGGCGCGGTGTTGATGAATTACGATGGGAAAATTACGAAGATTTTGAGGAGACGGTGAATGCCTTGGTAGGCTTGGAGTCTTACAACTACAATCGCAAGAAACTTGATCTTGATTTGGAAAATCGAGAAACTTCTCCCACAAAGCCATCCATCATTGAACCACCTTCTTTGGAACCTGAACCTCTCTCTTCACATTTGAGGTATGAGTTTCTTGGCCCTAACAACATCGTTCCCGTTATTGTTTCCACTCGGTTAACCGAAGAACAAATTGAAAGATTGTTGGTGATATTGCGGAGATTCATAAAGGCAATTGGTTGGTCTATTGCGGACATTCAAGGGATTCCTCCCCGTATTTGCACCCATAAAATTCAACTTTATGAGGAATGTTTACTGTGTGTTGAGCATCAAAGGAGTTTAAATCCTCCCATACAAGAAGTGTTTAAGAAAGAAATTATCAAGTGGTTAGATGCTGGAGTGGTGTATCTAATCTCGAATAGTCCATGGGTAAGTCCAGTGCACTGCGTGCCTAAAAAAGGAGGTACAATCGTGGTTCCTAATGAGAAGAATGAGTTGATCCTAACACGTACGGTTATCGGTTGGAGGGTTTATATGGACCACCGAAAGCTAAACTGATGGACCAAGAAGGATCATTTCCCAATGCCATTCATGGACCAAATACTTGATAGGCTTAGAGGGAGGGCCTTCTATTGTTTTCTAGATGGCTATTCGGGATACAACCAAATCACTATTGATCCCGAAGATCAAAAGAAAACCAATTTCACTTGTCCTTATGGGATGTTTGCTTTCAAAAGGATGCCCTTTGGTTTATGCAATGCACCCACAATTTTCCAACGGTGCATGATGTCCATTTTTTCCGACACAGTTGAGGAGTCCATTGAAATATTCATGGATGACTTTTCCGTGGTGGGAGATTCTTTTGATCATTGGTTGGGGAATCTAGCCTATGTTTTGAAGAGATGTGAAGAAACGAACTTGGTTCTCAATTGGGAAAAATGTCACTTTATGGTGAAAGAGGGGATTGCACTTGGTCAATAAATTTCGAAAGATGGGATAGAGGTTGACAAGGCAAAGATTGAAGTTATCATTAAGCTTCCTCCTCCAATTACTGTGAAGGGTGTCCAAAGGTTCCTAGGCCATGCCGGCTTCTATAGGAGGTTCATCAAAGACTTCCCAAAGGTAGCTAACCCCATATGCAAGTTGTTCAAAAAAGAAACCAAGTTTGTGTTCGGTGATTCTTGTCTTAAGGCCTTTGAATGCTTAAAAGAAAAGCTCACTTCGGAATCTATCATTATTGCTCCGGATTGGTCTAAACCATTTGAATTAATGTGTGAGGTGAGTGACTTTGAAATGGGAGTCGTTCTTGGTCAAAGCTGTGAAAAGATCTTTCATCCAATTTATTAGGCAGGCAAGACTCTTAATAGAGCTCAAATGAACTACACCGTCACCGAACAAGAGTTGCTTGTCATTGCTTTTGCCTTTGAAAAATTTTGCACCTATTTATTGGGAACTCATATGGTTTTTCACACCGATCAAGTGTCCCTTTGTTACCTCATGGCTAAGAAAGATGCAAAACTAAGGATAATCTGTTGAGTTCTTATATAACAAGAGTTTTACTTTGAATTCAAGAATAGGAAGGGATGTGAAAACCAAGTGGTCGACCACTTATCTCGCCTTGAAGAAGGAGGGCGTCCATCGGATGGCCTTGAAGTAAATGAAGCATTTTCGGATGAGCAAGTCATGGCGGGGTCACATGATATGATCCCATGGTACGCCGACTTTGCAAACTATCATGCTAGTGACATTATGCCAGAATATATGAATTTCCACCAAAAGAAGAAGTTCTTGAATTATGTCCAAAAGTTCTATTAGGATGAGTCATATCTATTCCGGTTTTGTGCCGATAACATCATAAGGCGGTGCATACCCGAAGTTGAGATGATGCCTATCATTGAAGCTTGTTATTCCTCACCCGTTGGGGGACACCATAGTAGCTCACAGACGGCCACTAAAATTCTTCAAAGTGGTTTCTATTGGACAACCATCTACCAAGATGACCATGATTTTATGAAGGCTTGTAATCAATGTCAAAGACAAGGTGGCATCTCAAGAAGTAATGAGTTACTAATGACACATATTCTTGAAGTTGAATTATTCGATGTTTAGGGGATTGACTTCATGGGTCCATTTGTGAGTTCCTACAAAATAAGTACATCCTTGTGGTGGTTGACTACGTATCCAAGTGGGTTGAAGCCGTGACGCTTCCAAATAAAGAAGGAAGAAGTGGTACCGCATTCTTGAAAAAGAACATCTTCTCAAGGTTTGGTACTCCAAGGGAAATCATTAGTGATGGGGGCTCTCATTTTTGCAACCGGTTTCCAGACTCTTCTTGAAAAATATGGAGTCAAACATAAAGTTTCCACCCCGTACCATCCCCAAATAAGTGGACAAGTTGAGGTGTCAAATAAGGAGATCAAGAGCATTCTCTCCGAGACAGTGAATGCAAATAGGACCGATTGGTCAAAGAAATGGGATGATGTACAATGGGCTTACCGAACGGCTTACAAGACACCAATTGGCATATCTCTTTCCCAATTGGTTTTTGGTAAAGCTTGTCATCTCCGGGTGAAATTTGAGCATAAGGCATTGTGGGCCTTGAAAAAGTTGAATCTAGAATAGGGTGATGTCTCAAACTTGAGGATGGAACAAGTTAATGAGCTAGATGAATTCTGATTTAGAGCATATGCTAGCTCTTCACTCTACAAAGCCCACATGAAGCACTTCTATGATAAGAATATCCTGAAAAGAGAGTTCATCCCAGGGGATTATGTTTTGTTGCTCAATTCAAGACTCCGGTTGTTTCTTGGAAAATTGAAATCTAAGTGGTCTGGTCCTTTCGAAATCACTCAAGTGTTCCCACATGGAGCAATTGAGATTGTGTGCCTAAGTAGAGATTGAATCAAAGTAAACGGACAGCGGGTTAAGCATTACTTGGCTTACCCAATGAAGTGAAGATAATCGAGGTCATCTACCTTAATGAACCATGAAAGGGTAAAACCGTTGTGCCACGACGTTAAATCAAGCGCTTCTTGGGAGGCAACCCTAGCTTTTATTTTCTTATTTTTCTTACCGTTTGTTTGAATGTGTAGGATGCAAAGTTGCAGGGAATCTGAGTTGAATCACCTGAGACTTAAACTTTTGGTGGAAATTAAAATTCACTTAAATGAGCAGAAATGTCGAAGTTGCAGCCAAAATCTGGCACCGCATCCTTGAATGCAATATAGTTTGCAGCCACATCTTCAGCCCAGTGAATGACCAGTAAGTAGTGCAAATGAATTGAGAATGCAAGCACTATGCGTCGCCGCATCTCACATATGCGGTCGCATCTCTCAGTCCACGACAAGACAGGTAATGGCAACTTGCGAGAGGATGCAGGGTCGCAAACTCTAAATGAGACCGCATTCTCATTGTACCTCGCAAAGGGTTTAAATTACACTTTGGAATTCAATTTCTCACTTTTCCCCCTTAAAACCCTCGACCGTTACACTCCCCCACTTTTCCAAATCAGCGATCTCAAGCGATAATCTCACCCAACCGTCCTTTAAAGAACACGATGAGCTGATTTGGATATGGTGATGAGAAGTATGATGATCTGGTAGACTTTGACACCCTTCCAGATGCTATATAGGATGTGCTTCAGGCCACCATGACAGCTTCTCTTCAGACGGAGAATCTTGTTGCTCACTCGGAGGAGGAGCTTGAGAGCACACACAGATAACCCGTGAGCGATCCATTATGGACTAGTTAGGCATGAGAGAGAAGGGTAAGGACGCTTCTTCCCTGCCAGCAGATGGAGCGAGTTCATCTCACACCCCGACACCAATTGTTATAGCTACTGAGACCACTGTTCCACCTACCGAGCCTGATTTAGCTCCTTCTGATGCGGCTCGAGACGACGCTTGGTGTGTGTTCTCACCTCTTTTGATTGTATATGATGCACTGGGGACAATGAAATATTTTTAATTAGGGGTGGCTATCCTTTGTATCTCTTATGGGTTGGATGTGATGACTTGGATATGGTATATTGGATGTTTTGTACTTTGTTTTTGTAGTTTGTCTTATTGGATATTGTTGATATTAGTTGATGTTTTGTTCTGATGTCTGCCTATGTTTCATAAGTATTAGCTATATCCTTGTCTTTTCTTAGCCGGAGTTCTTTTCCCAAGGATGCTAATGGTCTTTTTAACCCGGTATTTTTAGGTAGTTTTGAGTCGGCTTATCCCAATAATAGATATTTGGGCAATTTCTTAAGGGAATTAAGCCTTGTAGGGTAGGGATGACATCATGACTTGTTTGGTACCAGTATAGTAGGGTATGGATGACATCATGACTTGTTTGGTGCCAGTATAGTTAGAATCTTGCATATTTATGTTATTAATGTGTACCCCTTCAAAAAAAAAAAAGTTTAAACAAGTGCAAATTTTGACAATATGTGCCTCACTTTGTGATTTTTGAGTACCCTTTTGGTTCATTGCATAACTTGTGCTTATCTTAGAGGTTGAGTGACCAATCTTAAACAGTGCATGTGCCATGAGTGGTGACGTTTTGTTAATAACTCTTGTGTTTGCTTGTGTCAACTACAACTCGCCAGTTTGTTTATCTAAGCTAATCTTGATTGTGCTTATTGGAGAAAGGATTTTAGGCAATCTTTAGATGTCCTCAATGAACCCCTTTTATCTTTGAAAGATCACCAAAAGCACAAATGTATCCCTAGTTACCCCTTTCGAGTCTTTTTATCCCTTCTTTGTCAACCACATTACAAGCCATAACCCTTCATACATCTACATCTTTTGAACCCGTCCTTCTTTGAACTTTAAGTATCAACTTAGGACAAAAGCCTAAGTTAGCGGTGAGAAGCCATGTGAGTAAGGGAAGGTGTCTACTTAGGCCTTCGACCTAAGTTGGGGGGTGGAGTACCTGGTGTTTGACTTGCTGCCCTTGTACATAAAAAAAATGATTAGAAGTAGCAACACTAAGAGCAAAAAAGGCTGGAAAATAACGAAGGCAAAAGAAAAGGGGAACTATCAAGAGAAGGTTAAGAGAAGAAGTTAGATCATTGATAACCAAAGAAAGGCCATAATGATAAGTAAGTAGAGTTTAAGAAAGGTGAAGTCACTTTTGTACCCAAATGTATATCCTACCCAACCCTAAGCCTACATTACAACTAGAAAAAGTCCTTTGAGATCTCCAAATGAGCACTTTTGAGTTAGTCTTGAATAAGAATAAGAGCAACCTTATGGTTTGATACTTGTGACACTTGAGATTCCTTGTGAGTGTGAGTGTTTGTTTTAAGTCTTTGGTAATGGTTGAGTTTGAGTATGAGGGACTTTCTTTCCTATGAGGGAATATATATTGTAACATAGGGTTGGAAATGACACCGCGTAAGTGGTTCAAGAGAATGTGAGCTAGAAAAGAGTATTCTTTAGGCACACTTTTAGGCTTGCGATTGTCATATATTTGCCAACTAGTGCATACTTGAGAGAAAATATGGTGTCGAATGAATGGAACAAACATGCTTGCATTCTAATTATTGGTACTAACCGAAAGTCATATGCATCCCAGGTATGTTAGTTAAGTCTACATTGAGTCATAGTTACGTGTCGTTTGCTTCAGGACAAGCAAAATGTTAAGTTGGGGGTGTTGATAAGACGTGAATTTTGGGACTTCTTACATTCACTACTTATACTTTTTAGGAGTCTTTTCAAGTATTAGTCTCTACTTTTATAGTGTTTTCAGATTTTGTGAGTCCAAGGGCATAAAAGGGATAAAATGGCAGAAAAAGAGCAAAAACCACCAAATGCAGAGCAAAGTTGCTGCATCGCAAGTCGGAGATGCAGTCGTATACTCCAGTTCCTATCAACCAGTGAGTTAGACAAATTGCACCAAGTTGCGCAGCGAATGCGACAACGCATTCTCAATATACGGTCGCATCTCTGAAGTTTAAGTAAGATCAGTGGAAGATTAACAAATGAAGAAAATGCGGTGCTCTGAAGGAGTTGCGGTCCCATCTCAGGAATGCGGCACTGCAAAGTGGACGCAAAACATCACGAGGTCTCAGAATTCAAGAAGACCAAGCTGGAAGATGCGGTTAGGATGTGGTCGCATACTCTTGTTGCGACCGCATTCTCTGCATCGCAAGCCGTCACTTAATCCGTTTTTGCACCTTTTGTTCTCCCTCTATATATACTCGTGCTTTCATTTTCGTGCACATTATGGAATATTCCCAACACAAACTTTATTGTTGTCTTTTAGCATTTAGACCATTGAATATTGGTGGTTGAAAGTTTTTAAAAGGAGAATCTTGTACTTTTGTCTTCACACCATTGTAAGCTTTATGAATATTCTCTTTACCACTTTATTTTATTTAATGGACATGAGTAGCTAAGATTGTGAGACCAAATGTGTTAGTTATGTGATTATTCCAACTATAATTGTATGTAAAAGGTGTTTTCTATTAACTCTTCATGCTTGAACTACTTTTAATGGTGCCCAACATTACTTGTGCCTAAATACTTTTACTTTGCCTAGAAAAGAAAGTATAAGTTAGGAAAAGAGTTAAATAGTAAGAATTTGGGGCTTTACACCCCACCTAATAGCTTGAGCTAGAAATAAGAAAGCTACTTGACACTAAAAATGGGTGTTCATATTTGTACCATTCTAAGGCTTGGAAAAGCTTATTAATGAGATTTACCAATTTGGTTCAAAGACTTTAGGTAAAATTAAGCCACCATTGTTTACTACATCTAACATATAAATAAGTTGAATTAATACTCAATCGCATTACTTTCCTTTGGAACCACAGTCCTCTTACTAATAGATTAAATTTTACAACAAAGATTTCTCTAACAATTAGTGTGACAAAACTTCAAATCAAATATTATTTATACCCCTATCCCTAGAAATATAGACTATTAGTTGAGCATTACACTTACTAAGTACATTTCTTCGTCGTATTCCCTGTGGGATTCGATCCAACCTCGTTGGGTTCTATACTTGACCAATGACCACTTTACTCCTATTTTAAGGGTGTAATTTGGGCATATCACTTGGTACCCAGGCCATCCAAAAGAAAGAAAGTTTCAAGTATCTCGAGTCTATTATACAAGAAAATAGGGATATTGACGAGATGTCGCACACCGTATTGGTGCAGGATGGATGAAATGGAGGCTCGCTTTCGGAGTGTTGTGTCATAAGAAGGTGCCATCAAAACTTAAAGGCAAGTTCTACAAAGTGGTGATTAGACCGATTTTGTATGGGGCGGAGTGTTGGCCAGTCAAGAACTCTCAGGTTCAGAAGATGAAAGTTGCGAAAATGAGAATTTTACGATGGATGTGTGGGCACACTAGGAGAGATATGATTAGCAATGAAGATATCTGAGACAAGGTGGGAGTGGCCTCGGTGGAGGACAAGATGCGGGAAGCGAGGCTGATATGGTTGGGCATGTGAAGAGGAAAGACACTGATGCCCCAGTGCGGAGGTGTGAAAGGTTGGATATGGATGGTTTCAGAAGAAGTGGAGGTAGGCTGAAGAAGTATTGGGGAGAGGTGATTAGACTTGACATGGCGCAGTTCCAACTTACCGAGGACATGACCTTAGATATGAGGTTATGAAGGACGCAAATTAGGGTAGAAGGCTGGTAGGTAGTCTCGCTTACCCGTTTGTACTAGTAGTCACAGTTTTGTCCAGTAGTTTCTTGTCCTTTGTTTTATGCTACTATCTGTTATTTCTTGTACTTCGATTATTTTATTTATATGTGGTAGCTACCACTTTTTTTTTCCAGACTGTTTTATCATGGTTTTTCACTTTTGTTATTTCATTTCCATACTGCTTTGGATTTCTTGACCTCATCTAACCTTTTTCCTATGCTTTCTCTTGAGCCAAGGGTCTTTTGGAAATAGCCTCCCTACCTTTCGAGGTAGGGGTAAGGTCTACATACACTTGTTAAGATTTTAAGGTGTGAATGAGAAATGAGAAAGGAACTTTTTGGAGTGCACCCAAGAGGCACCTTTTGGATTGCACCTCTCCATCACACCCTTTCATTGTCTATAAATTCGAAGGCTTTGCCTCAGATTTTATATACAGAAATCTGAATTCTTTTCCTCTAAAAATGTTCTCTGCATTAATTAATTTTCAAAACAAAGTTATAGTAGAGTCATGTGATTTGTTGCCGAATTTGCGTTTGACGAAGTTATTAGGGTTTGAGGTACCGCTACACCATCAACATGTATATCCGTTTTATCCTGGGAAGAAGTAATCCATAACCTCGAGTACAGTGAGGGGATTAAATTCCTTAAGGACACACAGTGAATTATGTGGACTAGGATAGTGTTTTTGTCATTTTGTTTTCTCGGTTTATTAAAAATATTGTTTCGTTGTTTGAACATTGTTTTAATAACGACATTTATTATTTTGAGCACAGTTTGGATAACAATCTTAAGGAATTTAGTGTATATATATATATTTGTGTTCATTTCTATCCCTAAGTTACTATTCGATTTAGAAAATATAAAAATTTTATCGAGTTAGTAAATTCGGTTTGAAGAATGTCAAAACTTTGCCGAAGTTGGTCAATTGTGTCAGCTTGAAGAAATAAAATCTTCGCTAGTTTCATTGTTTTTAAGAAATAGAAGTACTGAAATATAAAAGTACTTTTTCTAGAAATAAAAGTACTCTTTCCTTAGATAAAAAGGTATTGTTTTTTTCCAGCAATAAAAAGTTACTTTTTTGGAGACTAAAATATGTGAATTTCTACTCTGGTTTTGAGATTAAAGTTTTCGTAACTTTCTACTCATTTGATTATTCGGTTTGAAGATATAAAAACTTCATCGAGTAAATAAGTTTGTGCGTTACGGTTTGAAGATATAAAAACTATTATATTTGCATTTTTGGAGATCAAGAAGAAACAATGAAGCAACAGTTTTCCAGGAAACTTTTGGGCGCAATTTCTGGTCCTGATTCTATCAAAAATGGCAGAAACAATGTGAGGAACAAGGAAAAAAATATTGGAGTATATTGCTGGACGAGACTAATATGACGGATAAATCTTTACCAGTAACTAATTAAATTGAAGGTTTTCAATTTTTTAAGAATTGAGTGATATATGCTGCCACATATTTTGTTCTTGGCCAATTCCACACTGTTTTTGGCTTTCATGGATTAGAAGGAGGTTTTGTCAGAAGAGTTTGGTGGCTTTAAAGTCGCACGGTGCCTTCATCAATACATTCCAAGTACTTTTATTCTTGAGAATGATGGAGGTCCGGATCTAGAAGAGTGGTACGTGAAGGGGTAGCGGTCTCGGCGACGAAGATTTTGTTGCCTTGTCCTACTCATGTACTTTTTCATTCGTTGTAACTGTTGCGACTGTTGGAATGGTCTGTTCCATTCAAGAATAAATTAAATTGTGAAAGCCGATGACAAATATCAACAGATGCTCCTATTGATGCTACTGGGAATTTGGGATCATTAATTTTTGTAAAGTAATCATGAGATAAGAAATCTTATCCCTTGAAGATACTTGTCGTTAGATTCATCCTAAGCAAATTTAAATCAATCAACTTGGAAAGGGAAAAAAAAAAAAAACAGAAAGACCAAAGTTAAAGGACGATGGATCAATGTGAAGGAAGCTAAAGAGTTTCTGCCAAAGAATTTTTCAAGGATCAATCATCCTAAGACGTTATGCAACAGGGAGTATTTGTTTGTAGATTGACGTCCACTATCATGGAGATCCACATTCCAATTCTATGTCCGGAAAGTGTTGTGACATTGAGAGTGTACAAGTTAATAATAAAGATGGATCAACAAGGAAGTGGCGAAATCGGATTCTACTTTCTTAAACTCTAATTATCTTTTTAATTTATAAACTGCTTGTCTCGAGTTGACGATGGCATTTAGCATTCGAAGCTAGTACTTCTGTTGGTGAGGAAAACAAATCCAAGTTTAGAACGTGGATATGCCAAACAGATTGCTACATCACACCATGGCTTGGAGTGATTGGAATGGTGAAATAAAGGGGAAAACAAAACCGGTTCTATTTTCTTAACTTTACTTATTATTTATATGTATATAATTTCTACCCTTTGTGCTTTTGTAAAATTTATTTTCATAAATAAGATGTTAGGGTAGATGACCCACTTGTGATGATCTTAAAATGCATGTTAAGTTTATTCAAGATAAACATAGTTGATATACTTATTATAATCTGATATTTCATGTCAAACAAACTATGGTAAGTTGGAATAACTATGTTACGTAATGATCAAATGGAGTTTACTTTCATGCACTGTGATCATACGTTCGAAGTATTATACAGGTTTGTAAATATATTTGAAGTTGTCATATTAATTTAAATCGTGAGAAAATGACAACTTTATTAATTAGTAGACCATTCTGAGTTTGCTAAATGTGATTGAAAGACATTTTGTATGTACTTGATATCCTGTAATGAGGGGAAAAAATATTAATGCTTTCATGCATATATGAAGATAGTACTTGAACTATTCAAAATGTGGGGTCTTGTCTTGTCATAAAATTTGTCATTAAAAAGTAATATTATACTTAATGTCTAATTTAATTCGGAAGAACAAGAGATGTTAGTTCTAATAAAATTCTTGTAAGACCCTGGGTGAATATGAATCTGGTTTTGAAGAAATATGTTTGAACTATGGCATCATTCATCAAACAACTGCTCCATACACACCGCAATCCAATGGGATTGAAATGATGAACGCTTTACTGATAAGTTTTGGATTACTGCAGAACTTGTGGGGGAAGCTTTACTTACAACTAACCCAATACTCAACCGAGTACCCTATAGCAAAACACAGTCCATTCCATATGAAATATGGAAAGGAAGAAAACCTAACTTGAAATACTTTGAAGTGTGAGGTGTTTGACAAAGGTCCAGGTTCCTAAACCCAAGAGGGTAAAAATAGACCCAAAACCGTTGACTATGTTTTCATTGGATATGCCACCAATAGTAAAGCATATCGATTTCTGTGTACAAATCAGAAAATCCCGACATTCATACATATACGATAATAGTATCAGATAATGCTGAATTTTTTAAAACTATTTATCCGTATAAAAGAGAATGTGATCCATCTAGCGAATGATTAAAATGACCTCGGGAAGAATCAAAGGAAAATACACCAATTAACGAAAATCCAAGGCGTAGTAAACGTCAAAGGACGTCTACTTCCTTTGGATCAGATTTTCTAACATTTTTGTTGGAAAATGAGCCTCAAAATTTTAAAGAAGCTATGACTTCTTTGGAAGCTTAATATTGGAAAAAAATAGTCAATGGTGAAATTATTTTCGGTAACAAAAACCGATTTTATTTACCAAATTGGATAATTACAGAGCATAAAAAAAACAGTTCCTGGACATAGTCCCAGGAACCAGAATCTACCATTTCAGGCACTAAACAGCTAAACTATTGATTAGAGCCTAAAAAAAAAAAAAACACAATCTAAGCTTTCTTAGGGATAGTAGTTCAGGGTGGCAATTCTCCTTGCTAGTTTGGGTCTCAGGCTCCCTCTAATCATAGCTTCCTGCACAATCTGCCTTATAAGAATATCAGGAGTTTATGTCTTGTATTGAAGGACTCTATTATTCCTTTCATGCCATATAAAGTAAACAGCAGCAGCAAGTACAATCCTCAACATTTCATCATGGGCATTTTTCTTGTTTGCACACCTTACAATCCAATTTACCTCTTCTTGACAAGTCATAGGTGCTCTATCAACATCTTGCCATAATAGCAGCTTCCTCCATTTTGCAGCAGCATAGGGGCACTCAAAAAAGAGGTGATCAATAGTCTCCTCTACATCAGTACATAATGAGCACTAGTTGGAGTTAATCAGCCCTTACTTTAATAGCCTATCCTTAGTATACAACCTTTTATTCAGGGCTAAAAAGGGGATGAAATTCCATTTAGGGGCACCATGGTTATTACAAGTGATTCTCCTCCATTGTACTTTGAGAAACCGACCTCTGAGCTTTAAGTACATATTCTTTATAGAGAAAGGAAGCATCATACTTGACTCAGTTATTCCAGCTTCATCCATATACTTAGTGGCCTTGAAGATCTTTTGGAGCATCCATGAAGCTTGCTTTGGCATACACATCCATACATTCCCTCCTTTTATATAGTATGAGTGCACCCATTTGACCCATAATCTATCATCTTTGTTACATAAATTCAAGAGCATTTGCACACAACAGCTCTATTCCAGGTCTCTAAATGTATGATATTAAGTTCTCCTGCTGCCTTGGGTAGATAGAGTTTCTCCCAAGATACCAGTGCTTTCCCAGAGGTTGCAGTTCCACCAGTCCACAAAAAAGTTCTACAAATGGTCTCAATTGCCTTGATCACTTTCTTGGGCAAGATAAACATTTGAGGCCAAAAGGTTTGAATTGAAAACAAGATCGTTTTGAGAAGTTGCATTCTGCCAAAGATAAGACATTAGTTTTGCAGCCAATGAGTGACCCTCTCCATCATTTTGTCTATAAGTGGCAAGCACTGGATTGCTGATAGTCTCTTGGTACTTAGAGGCACACCCAGATATCTAAATAGTAGCCTACCATTTGAGAACTTGAGCTTGTCCAGTATCTCTTGTTGAATACCTTGCTCAGTGCCCCCGAAATATATAGAACTCTTAGCTACATTTGTTATCAAACCTGATGCAGCTGAAAAACGTAGGAAATAATCATACAGTTTTAACGTTGAACTTACATCACCCCTAAAGAAGAGAAGCAAATCATCAAAGAAATCCAAGTTGAACAATCTTGAGTTTATCACACTTAGGGTGGTAATTGAAATCTGGATCATGTTTCAAAGTCTTGAGCATCCTATTGAGATACTCCATACAAATCACGAAAAGGAAAGGGGACAACGGATCCCCTGCATTATTCTTTTCCTAGCAGGGAACTTCGAGTCAGTTGCCCATTCACAACAATTTCATAAGAGACAGTTGACACACAACACATAATCCATCACACAAACTTATCTGGGAAATTCAAACTAATCAGCACCTGTTCTAAAAAACCCAACTCCACAGAGTCATAGGCCTTTTGTATATCTATCTTCGACATACATTGTCTTGGTGAAATGTCTTTCCTCCCATACCCTTTGACAAGCTCATACCCTAGGATGATATTATCAGAAATCAACCTGCCAGGTACAAATGTTGTTTGATTGTTCTCAACCAAAGAATTGCATTACTTCTTATAGTCTACTGGTAAGGACTTTTGAGATAATCTTGTACAATACTGTGTAGCAGGATATAGGCCTAAAATCTTAGCAGAGGTTGGATTCTTAACTTTTGGAATCAAAGTAACACTTGTGTAATTGAATTCATAAGGCATCACTAGATCCTTAAAAAAACTTCATCCTCAATTGGCCGGTCTATCCGTAGAATGTGCCCATCTTTCATCACACCACAATGAATTGCTGGTAGTGAGCTTGTATTGGACCCTAATAATAGTTTGTAGAATCTGCATATTTCCTTTTCGATCTCTCCAGGCCCCTGAAGAATCACCCCACTATCATTAGTAAGTTGAGTTATCTTATTCTGAGCCACTCTACTCTTCATGTTTGCAAAGAAATACGTTGAGTTTGAATCCCCCATCTTGAGCCACTGTACTCTTGATTTTTGCCGTATAACACTCTTTTCAACTTTAGCCCATTCCTCATATTGTATTTTCAGATCTTTCTCATCTTCTTTGAGATTGGGATGCTGGCCATCTGTAGTGAGTTTTTGTATATCCAGCAGTTTTTGCCTTGCCTCTTTCAGTTTCTCTTCAATGCTAGCAAATTCCTTCTTTCTTAACTGCTTCAAACCTTCCTTTGCATGCATTAAATGCCACCAAACAGTTCTCAATGAAGAACCAGCAGAGCAAAAGGACCAATGTTGCTCCACTAACTCTTTAAAATCTATTAAATCAGCCATAGAGTTAAAGAATTTGAAAGGTTTGTGAATCCTCTTTCTTAGCTCAAAGAACATTAAAGCAAAAGGGAGAATGATCTGAGAACATAGGTTCCATTGCAACAACACTTGTGATATTCATCTGGACTATCCAAGCAGCATTGGTGAGGGCTCTATCAATTTTGCTAAATATAGTACCATTGCTCCATGTGTATGTCCTGCCTGTTGTATTAAGTTCAGCCAAACCAAAGGTCAAGCAAAGATCTGTCTAAAGTCCCTTACCTCTATTTCTTGTTTGTCATTCCCATTGATCCTGTCTTCAATATCAGTAACAGCATTGAAATCACCAAGAATTATCGATGTTATTATTCAGGTTCCTTAATTCAATCCATAATGTCCTTCTTTGCACCACTGTATGTAGCCCATATACAAATGTAGTAAAAAATGTAGCCCTCTGAAAGCTTATAGAACAATGTATGATCTGATCTTGTACTTTGTGAACAAAAACACTTACTCTCGTAACATTCCATAATAACGATATCCTTCCTTTCCCATTATTATTACAGTTTGCTTCCCAATTCCGTCCCTTTTCCACTTTCTTTACAATACTAAGAGCATACCTTTCATTAACCCTGTGCTCCATTATTGCTATCACCCCTACATTATTTACCCTTAGGAATTTTATCAATTCCCCATGCTTATACTGCTTATTAAAACCTCTAACATTCCAAGTTACTATTAACATTTAGAAGGTAAACTTACTAGAGGATCACCTCCTCTATTTTCACCACTGCCTTGCCCATGCTTCCTTTGTCCACCCTGATTATTCCCATCCTAAATTTTGTATGCCTCCCTCATTTTCAGGAGTTACACTTCCCCCCTCTTGTTTCTTATATCCTACTGTATTCACCGTGTTCTTCTCTTGTCTGATAGGTCTGTTCATAGAAGGAGCCTGAGATGATGTTGCAGCCTCGGTAGGGGCTTGTGTAGCCCCATCAGGTATCACCACACTTTCTGACACATTTTCTTTTGCGTGCCATTCCACTCTGTTAGTATTAGCTCTTGGAGGAGGGGCCACGGTGCTTTTAGAAGGTGCTTTCAGTGGTGGTTTAGGCACTGTTACATTAGGCTTAGGAACAGCAGCTTTGTCATCTGTTTTCATCACCATCTCTTTTTCACAATACCCAACTGGCAACATGTGCTACAATACACTGGTTTCCAGTCATAGGTTACCCATTGCTCGAACTCGTTCCCATTGGGATCTTGCACCTTAATAGAGTTGGGCAAAGGTCTTGTGATGTCCATTTCGATCAGAACTCTGGCATAGGATATCCTGACCATTTGAGTGGTACATTCATCAGCGTATATGGGCAATCCTAATCCACTACCCAAACGACTAAGCGATTCTGCACTCCAACAATTTAGAGGTAGATTAGGAAAGTTCACCCATAATGGGATGGACTTAAGCACCTCCTTGGCAAAATCAAACTGTGATGTCCACGCTTTAATAATAATAGGATTATTGTTCATTATTTGAGGCCCTGAGTAGAGCACCTCATTTCAATCCTTAAGGCTGTTGAATTTGGCTACGAAGAAACCATCGTTATGGTAAAACATAGTGGGCTTAGAAGAAAAATTCCACTGATGGGCAATAAATATCTCCACAATAGCAATTGTTGGAGAAGCTCCAATAAAGGACCAGGGCAGTCACCCACTTCTCGCTTTCCCTATCCAAATCCAGTTTGAAATTCAATGATTTTCTCACCATTTACCACTTTGGGATCAATAAAGGACAACTTCATTCCTTTGTCAGCTAATTTATTCCCATTAAACAAATTAGACCAGGCCTTACCTCCAGCTGCAGATTGAGATTCAGTCGTACTAACAATAGGGTTGATGCTGGGCTCAGCAATCGCCACACTTGCGGATGCAACTTCCGTAATAGATCAAGCTGGAGGCAAACCCGCAGGTGACGGCGTTGTTTGAGAGGATAACACCTTTTCTGTAGAGCCTTAAGGTGCCAGAGGAGGTGTATTTATCCCACTACTCTTTGCTGGGAGCAGTGGCCACATCTCCACTCTGGCGGGTTCCAATAGTTGTTTCATCTATTTCCCTAGGTCAGGGGGCTTAGGCTCCGCCAGCTATGTGGTAGTAACCGTCCTGCTCGCCCTTACTTTTGCCATTCCGGCAAGGTGGTGCATGTTAGTCGCACACTAATGTGCACCAGTTCAATCAATGGTGAAATTGAATCCATATTAAACAACCATACATGGGAGTTGGTTGATCTTCCACCCGGGAACAAACCTTTAGGTTCCAAATGGATATTCAAAAGGAAGAAAAAAGATGATGACACTATTGACAAATATAAGGCAAGAATTGTTGTCAAAGGACTCAGACAACGAGAAGGTCTTGATTATTTTGACACATACTCATCGATAACAAGAATAATATTTGTTCGGGTGTTAATAGCTTTAGCCATTGTGTATGGTCTTGAAATCCATCAAATAGATGTTAAGACAACTTTCTTAAATGGATATTTAGATGAAGAAATCTACATAGAACAACCAGGAGGATTTGAAGTTTTCGGGAAAGACAAGAAAGTATGTCAACTTGTTAAGTCTCTTTACAGACTAAAACGAGCACCCAAACAATGGCATGCAAAATTTTGACCAAACGATGTTGACCAATGGATTCAAGATTAATGAGTGTGATAAATATGTTTACATTAAGAACATTCAGAATCATATAGTCATTGTTTGTTTGTATGTTGATGATATGTTGATAATGAGTAAAGACATTGCTGACATAAATGCCACTAAGTGTATGCTATCTAGCAAATTTGATATGAAAGACTTAGGAGTTGCCGGCTTAATTTTAGGAATTAAGATCCATAAGACTCTCCAAGGTCTAGCACTGTCTCAGTCTCATTACATTGAAAGATTACTTGAGAAGTTCAAAATTTAGATTTCAAAACTGCAAAAACTCTAATTAACGTAAACCTTGCTATTGCAAAGAACAAAGGTGAAAGTGAGTGTCAATTGGATTATGCTAGGGTATTGGGAATTTTAATGTACATCATGAACTGTACGCGACCAGATATAGCTTGTGCTATAAGTAAACTAAGTCGGTACATGAGTAATCCCAATCAAACGCATTGGATGGCAATGAAACGAGTTCTTGGATATTTAAAACATACCCAAAACTTTGCCTTGCATTACAATAAATATCCCGCAGTTATTGAAGGATACAGTGATGCAAATTGGATCACCGGATCAATAGAATCCAAATCCACAAGTGGATATGTATTCACTATTGGTGGAGGAGCAGTGTCATGGAAGTCATCCAAACAGACATGTATTGCTTGCTCTACAATGGAGTTTGAGTTCATAGCTCTAGACAAAGCCGGTGAAGAAGTTGAATGTCTCCGGAATTTCTTAGAAGATATTCCTTTCTGGCCCAAACCTGTGGCACCTATATGCATACATTATGATAGCCAAGCAGCAATAGGAAGGGTAGGAAGCGTTATGTATAACGCGAAATCTCGTCACATACGACGAAGACATAATACCGTTCGATAACTACTCTCTAGTGGAGTTATCACAATTGACTATGTAAAGTTAAGAGATAACCTATCGATCCACTTACAAAAGGCCTAACTAGAGAGGCGGTTGAAAGATCATCGAGGGAATAGGTTTAAGGCCTCGGACATGTCATCATGGCAGTAACTCTACCTAGTAGACTGGAGATCCCAGGAGCTAGGTTCAAAGAGATTAAACAAAGTTATGAATGACGATTAAACAAAGTTATGAATGACAGCTCAACATTGTCAACTAACTCAACTTATTCTCATGATGAAGACAATGTTTAGAAACAAGGATAGAGCATTAAGGTTTTTTAACGAGTTAATAAAGTTTAGGCTTTTTAATGGTTTCTAAGTTTGGCAAGTATGACCAAATAGTGTATCTACGGGACGACACATTTAGGAATCACCTACGTGAGTTTGAATGTAAGCCATTTCGAGGAGTATGTTAGGTAAAGGCCCATGCTTTACACTTAGGTAAAGGCCCATGCTCTATGCACTGATGAACCAGGCAGTGTTCATGGCTGAAACAACACAACAGTGAAAATCAAAGACGATTAAAGGATTAATTGTGTGACATCTGGTTGTCTAGGTAAACACCAAATCTAGATGGTTCAAAGATATCAAATCTACCGATTGACCGAGTATATCCGACATATGTTCACTACGGAAAGTTTAAAGGGAAACCTACTTATCCAGATGCAATTAATCCTTGCTTACGAATCATACAGTTTTTATGCATGTTTTAATCTTTGAGTCATTCCCCATTCATGTAGGAGATTGTTAGGATTTTAAGGTGTGAATGAGAAATGAGAAAGGGTACCTTTTGGAGTGCACCCAAAAGAAACCTTTTGGATTGCACCTCTCCATCTCACCATTTCATTTTCTATAAATTCAAAGGCTTTATACACAGAAATATGAATTCTTTTCCTCTAAAACTGTTCTCTGCATTAGTTTTCAAAACAAAATTATAGTAGAGTCGTGTGATTTGTTACCAAATTTGTGTTCGACGAAGTTGTTGGGGTTTGAGGTACGGCTACGCCATCAACATGTATATCCGTTTTTATCCTGGGAGGACTAATCCATAACCTTAGGTACAGTGAGGGAATTAAATTCCTTAAGGAAAAAGTGAATTATGTGGATTCGGATATTTTCAGTTTTATGCATTTTACGTTTTTCAAGATTAATTCATGTTTCTGGTTTACTAGTTTTGAACATAGATTTACTAACAACTTTACCCTCCCAAACCATACATTGTGGGATTTCACTGGGTATGTTGTTGTTGATGTGTCGATCAATATTTGCCCCAAAAGAAAACTACAATTGGATTGCTTTCTTCTATTTTAACAGATGGTACCTGAACCCGTCCCTCCAATTATTAATTCTGTAGCCATGTAGCATCAGATGAACAAAGCATTGAACCATATTAACAAAAATGATTCTTACAGTGTATATTAATTTTTTAAGTAATTTTAGCTATAAGTTGTAGCCTACTCTTTCTCATATGACTTATTGAATTGAAATCTGACCGAAATCTGATTTCATATGTGGCGTCAAATAGTTGGAACTAGGATGTCATTACTAGTTCCTATTCTGGTTATTCAGAACCGTATATTATTTTTGTGTCTGATTTTTGCAGCAAAATGAATGATCAATTGAAGACTCATCAAACAACAGCTCACGGGGGCAGATTTACCTTAGGCCAAGGGGTGTCACGTGACACTGCTTTGTCGGAAACTTTTACAAGTATATATAATTAAAAGACAAAAACAAAAATAAGTGATATATTAAACAATGTGACACCATTTAAAAAAAATCCTGCATACACCACTGGGCCAGCTTAATCAACTTTCAACAATGGGATGATATATACAATTTGTGCTTTTCCTAAACAGGAGTACTCAGAGTAACTTTTTTTCTTGCTTATAGAATTTTGAGGCAATGCACAATGGAAACATCAGAGAATTTAACAGACCAGCTAATGGTGAAATTGAGACGGAAGGAGGGGGAAGGGGGTGGGAGTGGGGGGGGGGGGGGTTAAATTGGGTTGTACTGATTCATTTCGTGCACTTTTTATATACTTAATGACTGCATATGTAAATCATGCTTATTTCATATCATGAGTTGAGCTGACAAGTCTGTGTGACCTGCAACTTGGGCATTAGTGGTATAGCTTATGAGCCAATATGGTCTACAACTTCGGTGCTAGCGGTTACGGTCCCCATTTGTATTGATATGCATTGCTAAGTCTACGGACTTTGATGTCAGTTGAAATGATTTTTGTTGATGAATCTATGAACTTGTGTATCAACTGGTTATGAGTGTGGATAAAGATCCAGCCCCCTATAGTCACTACTCCTGAGTCTATCAAGCGGTATGCGCACGGAGTCCTGGAAGCACTGGTTATTGAGACAAGTTTCAACGGCCCTTCCGAGCGTTATGAGTGCTAGAATCCTTTCCCCTAAATGACACTTCTCTTAGGCTTACCATGTGTTTTTCGCTTGTGAGGATAGGTGGCACATGTCCCGAGGAACCCAAATGCGTTTGAGAGAAGAAAACCAAAACTAGAAATTTGGAGACTTAAGATTTGACCAAAGTCGATATTTGGGGTTAACAGATTTAGAATCGAGGTTTGAAAGTTCATATAGATTTGGTTTCTTGCGCTGAAAAGTTGTAATTTTATATGTTTTTAAAAATAATTTTATATGTTTGTAAAACTCATACTCTGAGGCTGTAATTTGAGTTAAACTTTGTTTCAAGTTAGAGTTAGCTTGAAGGAGTAGCAACAATATTAGGATTGTTGGGGTAATGAGTTTAGACGTAGGTGTTTTTGGGGATACGAGTGCAAGGGCGGAGCTAGGTACAATGTACTACAAGAAAACAGGTCTTTAGCGAGGGGAAATCCAGTCATTAAAAGCTCAAATCCGGTCGCTATTAGTCTATAACAACCGATAAAAATCCGGTCGTCACCGGCCGCTAAAAGCTCCGTCGTTAAAAGTTCGCGACCGGATTCCAAACCGATCGTAGTTCCTTTAGCGACAACAAAAATTCCAGTCGTTACTAATTACTTTTAGCAACTGGATTTTTCTCTCGCTAATTGTTGTTCCGGTCGTTAAACTTTAATTACAACAACAAAATGAACTATTATAAGTGCTTTTAGCGACAGGCTTTTATCTTCGCTGATTGTCTTACAACTCTCATCAGATAAATTATATGGTTATTACTGTAATAATATATAAAATCCTATACATACACGTACTCTGCTCCAAAAACATAAAAAATGATCAATATTTATATTAAATTTCACAGTTAACTACAAAGAACAAAAGCATAATAGTACCAAAAGTATACCTATCCAAATTGTATGACAATATATTTGTCAAGCTCTACCAAAACAAAAGATAGAACTATAGCATTACAAATGGAAACATCTTTAACAACTCCAATCAAAATAGAAAATAGGTTCCTCTTGTGGTTCAACTTGTTCTTTAGCATTTTCAGTTGCTTCTCCTCGCTCCACTTTCTTCCACGATAGGTTCTTCAGACTTCAGCTTTTTAATCTGTTAATAGAAAAAAAATTCATAACAGTCCAATAACAAAACTCCTAATAGCTACTACATTTTCTCTTTTTACATATGCACTGAATAGCAGAGCCTATAATAGTTCCGTATGGAATCTATAGCAGTATGCCCTAAACCAAGAACAGAAATTAAATTGAGTACGAGTTTAAACTAATAAATTGCCACCTATTCTTTAAGATAACTTCAGAAGAGTTGAACATACATGCTGATTTTTAAAACATCAAACTGTAACTAAAGTCATATGTACAAATATATTTATGCATCAGGATTAAAAGTATGAATGTGACCAGTGGCTAAATAACTTAAGGGCAGATTAAAGACACATGCAAACATCTCAGTTAACAAATATCTTCAAGTTTCTACTGCTGAGCAACATGTTAGTAATCAAACCATGATTATTTAGACAAAATGCCTCAATAGCATGGCATAAACACTATTTTCTTCTGGAAGAACAATGCAGCGAAAATATAAGGAGGCAGGCCAATCAACATGTCTACTTGTTATATATTACCTCCATTTGATTTTAGAAACACTTCATTAATCAAAATAAAACAATATAAATGATAGAATTTCCACTCTTCAAAAAAATCAGGCCATTTGTAAACAACTCTTCCTCATTCTATGTGTTTTATTTTCTTTTCTAAATCGGGATAATTTCACTAATAATATACTCGAACGATGCCAAAAATATATTACAATATTGCTACATGAATTAGCCATGATCTTTCTCCAGGTTTACCCAACTATCTATACAAGATTGTACTATTGTACTTCACACCAAAAATATAAAAGAAATGGAAGACAAAGAAGCATGTAAAGCAGAGAAAAATACAAGCCCATCGAATTACTCTAAACATATCTAGTTTTATGGAACTACAACTTGCCAATTTGATGATACATATAGGATAGCTCTCTATTTCGCTACTAATACTCAAACCAAGTATAGCTCTCTGTTTCACTGCTAATATTCAAACATGTCTCCTTTTACTAATACACAAATAATTGAACTCCAGTAAGATATTTGTCCAAAGAGCTTTTTCTTAGAAACAATTTTTTTTAAAATAAAAAAAAACAGATAATGTATCCTATCAGAGTACAATAAAAGGTTGCAATTATTCCTGAAATTATTTTAGCTAAGGATGAGATCACAACAATCTCTCATCTTTCCAATACTGTAGATGCTTTATGTTAAGGACTTAAATGTTATTGAGGTTTGTGGCATTGAGTAATTTGGGAAACTTAGTAAGAGGTACGGCTCAATGGGATTGCAGACGAGTTTCTACTTCAACATCATGAGTTTAAGATCACTTGTCTGACTATCTGAATATCCTTATCAACCGTCAAATCGTAAAATGATTGTTCTATTAATAAAACACTTCTTATTCCAAACCTTGTAACTTCATGAACTTTCTGTGTCTAAAAGTGCTAAGACACTCTCTTAACCAAAGTCCTAAGACACTCTCTTAACCAAAGTCCTTGAAATCCTCATTAACATGCCAATTCTACTAGTCTAGACTAATATTCAAAATGATAAATTTTAGACTAATTCTCAGTTGTGCTAATTCCCCAAAATCTGTGCTAATTCCCCAAAATCTCATCCCAAATTAAAATATTTTAGCTTGTCTTAAGTCCGACAAATCAAACTTTCTCTATTTATGTGATGTGGGACAGGTTATCAAAAGTTAACATGAAGATATCCACCAACAAATCAAAGTTATTAGTGCTCATTTAGTAAAAATCAACTCAACGGGCAATAGATGCTAAAGAGGAATTAACGAATAGCGAACGCCAAACAGAATATATGCTCACCTATACGGTGTCATCAGTAAGGCATCCCACAAAATTCTTTAGAGGGATGTAAAACTTTGTTCCCATGTTTCTCTCCCCTGTAGATACAGAAAAGAATTGACTAACTTCCAATTGATCCAACATCCATACCGTCCATTAGAATCTATAGATAAATTAACTAACTAAATGCTATCTAAATCCATGTACACAAAGTCTTGCATTGTTATATTCTCTCATTACTGACGGTCTTGTTAATGAAAACCACCAGAATATTTAATCAGTTATTCTAATATCAATAGGTCTTGTTATCGAGCATTACAAATGTAAGTTAATTTGGTTGTTAACAAAATGTCTGAGTTCATAAGTTGCATCCATAGTCGATTAGTTTATTGGAAAAACTCATGTGAGTCAATAAATTAGTGACTCAAACAAGCAAAAGTATTTGAAAAAGGACAAAAAAACTTGAGCTCATTCTGTCAAGATACACTCCACCAGCGCTACAAAGACTCAACCTTTAAACACTTCACCAGCACTACGAAGACTTTACCTTTTCCCTCTAAGTAGTGCCTTGGTCATTCAATGATATACGCAGGGAGCGAGAAATAGATACAAAAAGTAACTTCAAGATTTTCCTTTCACACCTTCGTTATCAATCTCCTCAAATGACGAAGCACTACAATCATCAGCTTCAAAACTCTTTCATTAGCTTCAAAATCCATATTTCAACATCCCTAAAATTACAAGCAGTTATTAGCTTCAAAAACTCTTTCATTAGCTTCAAAATCCATATTTCAACATCCCTAAAATTAAAAGCAATCATTTGCTTCAAAAACTCTCTGTATTTTTTTATAAGATGTTATCAACTAAAGTAGACTTACCATGATTACTAGAGTCTCATAATCGATGTAAAGCCAGCACTGCAGATGTATTTGATATCTTATTGTTGGGCTATAACTTGTTGTCTCTTATGTGCCTCATGTTGCACTCTCATGATGTCATTTTTCTCGCTCAATAATTGCTATTAATTGAACTTTGCTAAGGGAGATACAATTGCAAATGTTATACTCCTTGTAGTATCTAATATCAGGATCCTACATTATGACATTCTTCTATTTTATTTTTCCCTTTTCTGTGTTCATGTTACTCTACTTTTCTGGTATATATGGCATTTAATGTTGTCTCTACAGTGCAATTATGCTGCTAGAAATCATAATATAATTGTAGTTCATATTTTTTAAAACATATTTTAATTCTTTACTCAAATATGTGTTACTGAAAATTAAACATGTATTGCAAAAAATATCCACTGCAAAAAGTTTTAGAGTGTTTTTAGCTGTGGGACGAAGAGAGTTTTCTAAGGCTCAAAAATTCATTCAGCCATTTAGTCGAACACTTGGTGTGCAATTTTAAGGACGTCTATGAAATTGAAGTTCTGGATTAGCCATCCCCAAAACAATTAGGGCAAACTAATCACAGCAACCCTTCACCAATTTAACACAAACACAATAAATGAATCATTCACAAATTAAACATCACAACAAAAGCAAGAAGAACACAAACGATGTTCAAAATTTAACCAAGAACGCACCTGATGTTCTGTTGGAATATCTCAATACCTACACGCTTCCTAACTGTGGCACCGGAGTCTCGAGTTTATTCCTAAGCTTCAAAGTAAAATTATGAAGCTTATTCCAAACATAATGAAGCTTATTCCAAACATTCTACACGCATGAAACAAAGAGAAAGCATGAGAGAATGTTAAATTACAAAAAAGTGGAAGTAGAAAAGTAATTCCGCAAGCAATACAACCTATTTTACACATTCCAAACAAAGATACGGCTTAAAGAATGAGAATTATGAGGCTGAGAGATGAAGACTTACAGCTTTTTTAGTCGGTTTCTATCTCTGAGTAGTCTTGTTCGTGTGTAGGGTTTTTTATTTTATTTAGAGAGATAGGGCGGGGAAATTTTGAGGGAAGCAGGCGCGCTTTTTTTTGGTTAATTTTAGTATTAACAACAGGATATTATACTTTGTAACGACCGGATGTTATCCTCTTGTCATTGTTAAATTAAAAATTGGCTTTTAACCACGAGAAAAAAATTTGGTCGTTACAAATATACTTCTAACGACCGGATTCATATCCCCTCGTTAACAAATGGTCGTTGAAAGTCAAAATTCTTGTAGCGCGATTAACCAAGGGGACCGAACCCTCATCGGCAGAAAATTACATTGTTTATACAAGGTTAAAATTATATTTTATGTATATATAGTAGATGTTGAACCCTCTTTGGCTTCTTCGTCGTGTGTTTACTGTTTCATCTTTTGAACCCTCTTAATGAAAATTCGGACTCCGCCACTGCACAAGTGTAACCCTTTGAGTTTTTGGGTCAAGCTAGACTTAGCTTAAAGACGCTATCAACAAACGAGGATTGTTAAGCTTTTTAATTAAGGATTATTTGTGTGAAGTTTACCGTGTTGATTTAATAGAAAAGTTAGTTAAAATTTCACACGAGGTGTTGGTCGAGGTTTTTCACCTTTGAGCTAGATAGGTTTTACAATTAAGTCACGTGTTCGTTATACTCCCTCTGTCCCAAAAAGATTGTCCTCCTTTCCTTTTTAGTATGTCCCAAAAAGATTGTCACCTTCTCTATATTTAGAAACAATTTAACTTTATGAGATGATTTACAGCCACACAAATATCTAAGGCTTGTTTTGAACCACACATTTCAAAAGTCTTCCTTATTTCTTAAACTTTGTCATTGAAGTCGTTAAGAGATAATCTTTTTTAGGCGGAGGAAAGATTATTTGCTTTCTATATTTAACCGACAAAGCACCCATTGTACCAGATTTATATAGTTCCCGTAGATTGAACATGCAAATTTTATGAGAGTAAAAATATTGGTAACAACCTAATTCAACCCTCCCTCTTATATTGGATGAGTATCTAAATCAACAATTAAGAAATTAAAATATCAAAAAATGGATTAATCAAACTTTTAAAAAGTTTCTTAATAAACTGATCAATAAATGGTAGTAAATTATTTGGGTGTAGCTTAAAACCACTTCTTAGTGAGCTTAAATGAGAAAGTTTCTCCAAAAGAGTAAGAAAGAAAAGTGACGCCCGACCCTTCCCTCACACTGTCGGATTTAATTAGAAGATGACCATATAGAAGAATACATTTTAGGCTAATTGTTTTATCATATCAATGAAACTCTGATTCCACATAATTAGTGTTTTATTGCAATGAGCTAAGAGAGTAGTTCAAACTTTGGTGTCCCTTTATGGCATTTGTATGCACTGTGGCAGTTGCCATTTCATTAGCTTCTTTTCCAAAATCTTTTCTGTTTTTACCTTTCTAGTTTGTTCATTTATGGGGTTGTTTTTCATGTGATGTAGCATGGAAAATATAATTCAATTGTTGGATTGTGCTTGACTTTTGCAGTTACTAACTGTGCTTTACGAGTATGATTCTTCCCTCATTATTTAATCAACTCCGCTGAAGTTGACATTACTGTCCATGCCACGTGGTTCTCTCTCTATCTGCAAAGCTTTTTTTCTTAACAATTAATTAATCCCCATTGTTTTAATGTGGGGTTTAGTCTTTAATTTTCTCGTGATGTTTCTAATAATTTTTTTTTTTTTTTTTTTTTTTTTTTGGGTACGCCTCAAAATTTTAGGCTTTGTAACCCACATCCAATTACAACCCTTAGAACTTTCTAGCTAAGGTAATACCATTAACCATGAGAATTACTATTGAACTTGTAATGCTTTGGGATCCAATGCTTTGCATGAATCTTGAAGTGAAGGCTTTCTCAGAGTAAAATTTAGTACTTCTTTATTTCTCTTCCACTTTAAATTCAAATGACATTTAGACGTTTCTTAAAAAATTCACTCACAAAGAAAAGAAATTTCTCTTAATCAGAGAAATTTCTCTTAATCAGAGCGGTCACGTGAAACAATATAGTGAAAATTTTGCATTTTTAACCATCATTTGCAAAAAGAATATAAATGGAAAATGGAAATACGTGACCTGCTTCACTTTCACACATTATTGTAAGAAAATTGATCTTTGGATCTAACTCGGCCTCAAAAGATAATTTATAAGTTGACCATATGAAAGACAATATTCGATACTCTCAACCAATATTAATGCGATACATATTAACCTCTCCCTTCAACTCAAGTCTGAACAATTAATATGGCAACATTAGGTATTTAAAAATCAGTCTAGGTCTGTTCGACCATGCTAAAAAAATGGACTTCGAATCTATTCAATTCCGAAATTGTGCCAAGATTATACAAGGAGGTATAGTTAATTTTCCCAACTAATATGCCTCACTTAATACCATTGAAGCTTGTTTGCTAGATGTTGTGCGAATGGTTGCACAAGCAAAGGTAATAACATTTTTACTTGTCTGCTTGCCAATTTATTTTCACAAGTGACAACATGATTTTGTGTTAGGCGCATTGGCCAATAAAAATGATATTGAGATGACTTCAACTGTTTTATGTTACTAATTTATCATATATAAGTTTAGACATTATTTCTTACCATATTTGACTAGTTAGTATAGAGCAGATATCTTACAAATGACAAAGTACATCAGAGAGACGTTGATGAAGTTGTTGAAAATATTGAAATATTTTTGCGGACTTTGCGGGTTTCCCTTTGTAAGCTTGCTATTATCGAATTGCTTTCATCGAGAGAATCATAATCTGTACTTCTCATATATATAGGTTCAACGGACAAGTCCAATACAATACAAAACAATCATCCATGACAAATCTCTTCACCTCATCCACCCCCCCGCCCCACACCGCCCCCCCCCCCCCCCCTCTTAATATAGAAATAAAAATTATTTGGTGGGGTTGAGGTTTCATTTATATATAGACTTCTTTTCCTAAAGATCTATAATCTAATAATTTAATTACATCCTTTCTGTATTATAGGGATTTGGATTTTCCTTTCTACACCAAGAGGCAATCATATAGGTACTCTATGACCATGATCTTGGCAAAGTTCTTCAGCTATGATTGGACTTCAATATACTATTTGTTTGTTTTAACTACTTACTTTTTTTCTATAAAAAGAATCTTATGAGAAAAACATGCATATGACCTATAAATATAGAGTCATATATGGAAGTGGAAAAGAAAATTATGGGTGTGAAGCAAAATCTCGGATTGGAAGTTGATAATTAAGATAATTGGTAAAAGTTTAATATAGGTATACTCTTAGAGGTATATGTAGGTTTGTTGTAGTGTATTTGCGTTGGTTTAGACTAACAAGCTAAGCTAGTATCAAAGCATATGATTCAACGAGGCGAGTATGAAAATAACAGAAAGTATAGTAGCTCTTATGTCGCGCACGGAACTTATGATAAACTGAAGAACATAGTGATAGCATGGAACACACCCGTTTACAGCTTTTGCCTATCTATGTGGTCAATTTATCATCTTTGTTCGTTGTTTGTATGAACAAGGGAAAAACCTTGATTTTCTGGATATTGAAAATGAAGAAGATCATCTCCTTATAAGGTTACAAAGAAATCTATACATGGTAAATACAATTAAAGCAGATTCTAGGCTAATAATATGCAATTTACCTCCTAATCAATCAACCATAATTAGAGTTATACATGGAAGGTATATATTGTAATTGATGGTGATTAACACCCCACCCCCGTCCCCCTCAAACTGATGGTGGTCAACCAGTAGTTTGCTAATAAAGAACTCATGCCGCTTCTTGGTTTGAGACTTGGTGAAAAAGCCCAGCAGTTGATCTCTATAGGCAAAGTGAGGAAGAGAAATAAGACCGTCATCAAACTTTTCCCGAACGAAGTGACAGTTAATCTCGATATGCTTGGTTCGTTCATGAAAAACAGGATTGGTGGCAACCTTACTTTCATTGTCACAATACATAGGTGTGGGAGAGGAAAAGTGAATGCTGAAATCAGCCAACAAACGACGCAACCAAACAACCTCACTGCAAGTAGTCGACATGGCGTGATATTCTGCTTCGGTTGACTATTTGGAAACGGTCGCTTGTTTCTTCGACTTCCAAGACAGCAAGGAGTTACCAAGAAAAACACAATACCTAGTGGTCAAACGACAAGTGTCGAGGCAACCACCATAATCAGCATCCGAGAAGGCAAGTAAAAGAGTATGTGAGTCACGACTGTAATGACGGCCCATAGTCGCAGTCAACCGAATATAACAGAGAAGGAGATGAACCATCATAAGAAGGCATCGAGGGTCAGACACAAATTGACTGAGAATATGAATAGCATGAGCAATGTCAGGTCGAGTGACAATTAAATAGACGTCAAATAAGGCATCGATAAAGGGTCGGGTCCGAGAGAAGTTCCCCGTCAATCTTGGAATAATGAGTGTTCTGCTCTATGGGTGAGCCAACAAAGGGTCCCATCAGACAGGTGAGCCATGTCCAAAATTTCTTTGGTATACTTCCGTTGGTAGAGGAAGTAGCCACCATCATTTGCGAGAGATTTCCAAGCTAAGAAAGTAAGATGCGTGCCCCAAGTCCTTCATTTGACCCAAGTCCTTCATTTGAAAGTAAGATTGTAACATACCCTTAAGCAGCTAAATGCCTTCTACGTCATCCACAGTAATCAAGAGATCATCGACATAGATTAGCACAAAAACTGTCCGTCGTGTCGAGGGGGAAATAAACAGAGAATAATCATCGTGGTTTTGCCGATAGCCATCTTGCAAAAGAATAGACTTCAACTTAGAGAACCAAGTACGCGGAGCTCGCGTCAAGCTATAAGGGCCTTTCGCAGTTTGCATACCATGGATGGAGAAGTGGATAAGCCCGAAGGAGGCTTCATATACACAATCTCATATAGCTCACCATTGAGAAAGGCATTAGTGACGTCCATCTGGGAGATGTCCCATTATCGAACGGTCGCGACCGCCAGTAATGTACGAACAGTTCTCATTTTAGCCACATGAGCGAAAGTTTTCTCACAATCAATCCCATACTCCTGCCTAAAACCTTGCACCACCAAGCGAGCTTTATATCGATCTAACGTGCCGTGGAATTTTTGCTTCAAAGTGTAGATGCACTTACACCCAACCACAGTTTGATCCGATGGGGCAGGAACCTGATCCTACGTATGATTACGAGCCAAGGCATCAAGATCAGTTTGCATAGCCAAGGTCCATTCTTTACAGTCAGCTGTTTGTTCATAAGATCTAGAAATAGAAATGTAATCAAGTGAATATAACAGGGATAATCAGGAAGGGGCTTTACTGACTCGGCCAGATCGGGTAGTGACTACACTGTGTACTGGTTCTGTCACGTCCCAAATAGACGTGAGTGGCACCCACACTAGTCCTATAGTGAGCGAACCAATCCCTTAACCCATTATCAAGCCAATTTTAATTATTAAATCAATTAATCTCATAAATAATAGCATAAAATGCTTGACAATAAAATAACTAAAAAGTAAGTGCGGAAGTCTAGCTATTACATCCCCAAAATCTGAAAGTCACCGTACAAGGACTCTAACCAACAATGTCTAAAGAAGAAGTACTGTCTTAAAATAACATAATGTCTGGGATAAAAATAGACATCTGAAATAAGAAAGATCTTCAGGTGGCATGGCATGGATAGGAGCTCACCTTCTGATCTTGTAGCGAATAACCTCAACTAGATGAGAGGTCTGGAAGACGTCTCTGGCTCAAAATCCGACTACGCTTAAAAAGTGCGAAGTGTAGTCGCACAAACACGCGTACTGGTAGGTATCATAGGCTGACTAAGATTAGTATCATGCATACATACATAAAATAAATGAAATAGGCAGACGAGCACAACAAACATGTATCACAAATAATATCCTCAAATAACCCACTTTCAGAATAAGTCACCAATTATCAACAACGAACACCAATACTCAAACCAAAGGAAATAAAACAACAATGAAGTTTCCCTCTCTTTCACATATATGTACACACATGCTAAATGGTAATGTTTTCCCCAAATAGCCATGACTTGCAGGGGACCCATGGCGTCCATGTACCACTCGTTCCGGAAAGAACCTCAAATTACGAGCTCACACTAGGCTACATCGTTACCCCTATCAAATGTGCCTTAAAAGATGTATGTATTCCATCTCAATCATCATCAACAACGTCTCAAAATCAAATCACAAGGAATGACTCAAGAACACGTATCAAATCAACATCAATGAAGTATAGTTCAATAACACAAGTCACAATAAGCCTCACAAATAATCTGCTCAATGTAATAGAACATGTCACTAACAACAACTCATCTCTAAAGGGTATATGTGAACACCTTCCTTTCAACAATCTCAAGAATACAATTCAAGTTTATCAGCCTCAACAATGGAAAATCACTTCACATAATTAAATCATACAACTAACAACAATCACCCAATCTCCATGTCCGAAGTCCTAGACATGCTTTCTCCCATAGATTCTACGACATATACAATCAACTAATCAAAGTCTAACTCAAGTAAATCGTAACCTACCTCGAAGCCGAACTCGAACAATGCAATCACTTCACAATGGCTTTTCCTTTCCTCAAAGCTTCAGAACATTCAAAGTCTAGAAATCATAATGCTTAAGTAAGTAATGGAGTATGAACTCAATTCATGGGTTCTCTAATCATTTTAATCCTACCAACCTGATTTTAGCCAAAGTCCCCATTTTTATAGGAACCCTAGGTCTCAACAACCAATTTTCGGCGTTGAATAACAAGTTCTCATGCTATGCAGCGATAATCTCTATTCTTAGATAAACAAACAACATTAACCAACAATAAACAATACCCATCAGTATTCTAGGGTTTTCCTTAGTGTTTGCGTTCTACCCTTCAATTCCCATTAAAGGTCCTTTGATTGAAACAAGAATCAACTAAGAACATTACGCGTAGAAGCTAGTGATTAAGGCTTACCTTTGATGAAGAATAATGCCCTAGCCTTAGAAAGTCGCTTCTATGCTCTTGGGAACAGTTTTTGGGATTATGTGAGGAATAAGGTCGAAATAAGGTATTTAAATCGGGTTTCTAATTTACTGAGGTCCGCTGCAGCGATCCGCCGTTGCAGTGAGAACTACCCCCGCTGCAAAGGGCTATTTGAGAAATCGAACCTTCGCTGCAGCGGGACCCCTCCTCGCTGCAGCGAAAATTCTTCCACTGCAGTGGTGAAACCTAGGCAGTGAGCTCGGAAATTTTCCAATTTTTATACTTAGTCTCAAAATAATAATTTTAAGGCCTTATTAACACAACCAACACACAGACCAAGTTAAAAACACATCACAGAGTCAATTATAAATCGCCACCACAACATAAAACACACCCCAAGCTATTTAGATAATCTCATTCCTAACCTCTGGAAAGTACTAGCAAGGGTAGAATGGTCAACGCACGCATAACGACCAAGCGGGTCGTTACAGGTTCAGAAGAGGGTAAAATATGAGAATAAGAGGGGATACCTGGATCCGGAGATGGTGAAGGAGGAGCAGCAGCCAAGAGAACTCTCATATAAGGATCAGGCTCATCATCAAAGTAGAATGACATAGGAATCAAGCGACCAATGACATTAATCAATTTTGTAATCGAGCGAAAGTAGAACGAGTCCTCAAAGAAGAGAACATTGTGTGATATCCTCATCTATTTGGCATCCCGGTCATAGCAACATAAAACCTTTTTGAGTGTTAGAATATCCTAAACAATGCATTTGGCACACTTGGCATCAATTGTGGAATACTCAAACCTTGGAAGAAGCACATAGCACGTACATCCAAACACACGGAGAGTGTCGTACGAAGGCTTAGTACCAAGAAGCTTCGACAGATAAGACTGATTTTGGAGAACCATAGTGGGCATTAGATTAATGAGATAGACCATCGTGTGGACAACTTCAGCCCAAAATAACTGTGGCAAATTGGCATGGAGTTGAAGTGCATGGGCAGTTTTAACAATATGGCGATGCTTCCGCCGTAAATAACATTCCCGAGATCGGGTGATAGGTTTTCTGAATAACACCTTCAGTAGCTAAGAAATGCTCAAAATCTTTGGAGGTGTATTCATCAGCCGAGTCTGTGCGAAGAATCTTTATGTTTTTCTCAAATTGAGTTCGAACCATGGCATAAAAATACTTAAAGACCATGAACACCTCAAACTTGTGTTGAAGAAAGTAGACCCATGTAAACCGAGATACATCATCCACAAATATTATATAGTACGAATTGCGAGAGAGCGACTTGGAGCTCACAGCACCCCAAACATCAGAGTGAATAAGTTCAAATGGAGAGGTGGTATGATGAATACTTTTACTAAATGGCAACAAATGTGATTTTGCAAGAGCACATGATCCACAATAAACACTAACATTATTCTTAAAATCAATTGTAGACAATAAATCGCCAGAGGAAAACAAAGACTTGAGATTCTGAGTATGAGGATGTCCCAAGCACCTATGCCATTATTCCTAAAGAGCATTGGTTGAGGCAATCTCCTGAGAAGATGGAGCAAGAAAGCACTTGTGAGAGTCGTAGGATTAGCCCAAATCCAAGATGAAGATTTCCTTTTGTCTACAGCCTCAACCAATCACCTTCCTGGTTCGCAGATCCTGAATAAGACTACTATTAAGCGTGCAAGAAACTAAGCAATGTTGATTAACAAGCTAATGAACAGAAATTAAATTAACACTTAATTTGGGGACATAAAAGGCATCAAATAAGACTAAGGAGGAAAATCGGGAAAGGTAAATCGTAATGTGCCACTTCCCTAAATTTCAAGGTTCATTCCATTGGCAAAAGTGATAGTTCTAGGGAGGGAACAAGGTCGAGAAGAAGCAAAGCTTTTTAAGTCACCAGTCATGTGATGAGTGGCACCCTAATCTATAATCCAAGGAGTACTCAACTCAGGCTTACCAAAACCTGCAACATGAAGACCTTGGATAAGTTGTTGCACGAGATCAGTAGGTATAGAAGAGAAGGAACCATCAGAGGGAGGATCCACAACAAAAGTAAAGGCAGTGGGAGTGGTTGAACAACCAGAACATGGTGGACGAATCGGGCAATCGATGATCAGATGGCTATCTTTCTTGCAATAACGACAAAAAAGTTTGGTGGTAGACCCTCTCTGGTTGCAGCAATGAGAATCATAGTGGCCCTTCTCATGGCAGTTGAAGCACTCGATAGTAGACAAGTCATGATATTTTCCTTTATAAGCACCAAAGGAATCAGGAGAGGGATTCTGATAGGAGAGAGAGGCAAGGCTAGTCTCTTCGGAAAGAAGATCAGCAAAGACGGTGTCAAGCGATAAGGTTGAGTTGCGGTTGAGAATGGAGGCCCGAATATGTTCAAACTCAAGTTGTAATTTCATAAGGAATGTACGACAACGAGATTTCTGACGCGGGGTAAGGACCGTGTCTAGCGTCGCTTCCGGGATGTTTGTTTCATCAATCATATCCATCTCATTCCAAATCAGCATGACGGAGGAATAGAATTCTTGAATATTAGAGGTCTCTTTAGAAAGAACGGAAAGAGACTGTTCCAGTTGGTACATCTGTGCATCATTACTACGCTGATAGATCCGTTGTAGGTACTCCCACATAGCACGAGATGAGGACATAGGACTGAGATTGAGATAATAGAGTTTTCGACAGACTCCATGATCCAAGTACGTACTTTTGCATCAGGCACACACCATTTGGAGATGACTGCAGAATTGTCAGTCGTGGCTGCTAGTTTAGATGAGGTGACATGAACCCAAAGCTCTTTGCCCTCAAGAAAATTATGAAACTACGAAGCCCACAAAAAACAGTTCTTTCCATCAAGTTTCATGTTTCGACGATGCTGATGTGGATCCATTGGAATGGACTGGGAAAAAGAAGAAAAAAAAAGACACTTGAGACAGAGGAGAAAAAAAAAACTAAAAGGCTTTACATTGCTGATACCATATGAACAAGGGAAAAACCTTGATTTTCTATATATTGAAAATGAAGGAGATCATCTCCTTACAAGGTTACAAAGAAATCTATACATCGTAAATACAATTAAAGCAGATTCTAGGCTAATTATATGTAACAGATTCTAGGCTAATTATATGCAATTTACCTCCTAATCAATCAACCATAATTAGAGCTATAGAAGGTATATATATTGTAATTGATGGTGATTAACAGTTTGGAGATGCACACACTGGCACGCAAATTTGATGGCCGTAAATATTTGGATGTGAGTGACACATAGCTAGCTAGTTGGCTATGTGATATACTTACTTCGAGGGAAAAATTATTGAGTGTGTGAAAAATTAATTTATACACCGGAAGTTGAAAAGAGGAAAAAAGGTAAAACATAAAATAGAAGTATTAAATGGTGTGATTGTGTTAACATTTTGGTAAAAGTGATGCGACCTTAAATATGTTTGGACTGATTTAGCCCAACGGGCAACTGGTGATAATACAGAATTTGTTTAAATTGAGGGAATCATATGAAGCAACTTAATTTTCTTTTAGAGAGAAGGCAACTTATTGAAACAAGTTGACTCTAACACTATTAGCTTTTCTTATAACAAGAATACTAGTACTCGTTAGGTAAAACTGTTAAGTGATCCTTTGTAGTTCATCGAAGACGTATATTAATTTGAAGAGTTTGTTAAACGAAGATGTTGACATATATGTAACTAAAGACGAATAAGTTGCAAGACTTCCACTTTCATTCAATTCATCAATGCGAAAAACGCTAACATCGAAACAGCAATACCTTACTACACAACAGCATAACGTTCACATTTGACTTTTCTCACTCTCTTTAGTGTTCTCACACACATTACACAATTGATGGACCCAAAGCTTACAAAAGTCATCAGGTATTTGAGCATTGAACTGAACAAACTCCAAAAACGACAAACATTAGTTTTCCCTTACCACTTCCCAAAACCCTTTATACACTATTATATTCAAACTCTACTCTTGGATTCTTGGTTCTAGTTTCTTTCCCTCCAAACTTTTCCTTTTGGCCTCTTCTCTTATTTCGCCGATACCCTATACTTGGAAAAACACACCCCAAGTCAAAACCCCTTCATTCCCTCCCTACATATACCCTTCAATTTCCTTCACCCATTTCCCATAAATCACTTGTTTTCTTGAACCTCTTTGTTAAAGAAACACTACAAATAAATAAGGTATTAGCTACGAACTTCGTTGTTAATTTGTCACTGAGTTGCTGGTAGCTAACAAATTATTTTGATAACCTGTCATTAATCCGACGGATTAGTGATAGATTTTGTTGTTTAGCTATAAAATTTGTCTGTCGAGTAATTAATATTTTCTTAGTAGTGAGATAAAATGGTGAAACTGGAACAGGAGGATGAAAATGAACACAAGGGCACAGGATTTTTCATCAATGACAATGTTGATGTGCTGATAGAAATACTGCAAAGGCTCGATGGTGGCTCTTTAGGGGTAGCTGCTTGTGTTTGTAAGCTATGGTGTTCCATTACTAGAAACGATTCTCTTTGGGAGCCCCTTTGCTTCCGCCACGTGTCTCCTCCACCTGAGGGCGTGAGGACGGTGGTGGTGGCTCTCGGAGGGTACCGAAGACTTTACATGGTGTGTGTTAAGCCGGTCTTAGACCGGCTCAGGAAGTCCAAACTCAGAAGAGTTTGGACTCAGCATGAAGTGGGACTTTCGTTATCGTTGTTTTGTGTGGATTATTATGAAAGAGTGTTTTTGGGTGGCGGTGGCGGTGGAAGACTCGGAGGTGGTGGCGGAGGCGGTGGTGCTGCGGCAGCATCCTCGCTTATGTTCCTATGCAACGCCGTGAATGTTTAAGAAGTTGAAATCATTTCTATTGTAGTAAGGTCGCGAGTCCCTTCGGGGACATCCGATAAAATTGGAACGATACACAAAAGATTAATATGGCCCCTGCATAAGAAAGACATGCACAAATTGAGAAATGGTCCAAGTTTATAGTAAGGTGGCGAAAAGAAGGATGCCATGATAGATACAGGCCTTTTCCCTTCTTTTTATCTTTGCTCTTGTTTTTTATTTTTGTTAATTCGGAATTTCTACTATTTGTTGCAAATGAAGTACTGCGTACTACTTAATTATTATTATTGTTACTAATAAATAAAACTAATTATTCTACCTACCTTCTTTTTCTTGTAGTCTAGCCATCAAAATAAAGTTTTCCGCGCTGTCTTCTATTGTGAAAGTTATTTTCTGCAGATTTGATAAAGGAGGCTAATTAATGTCTAGATATACAAATTAATCTTTGTGTACATACTTTACTGACAAACACAGAACTAGATCTTTTTTTGTGTTGGGGGCGGGGCGGGGGGCGGGGTGGGGGGCGGAGGTTGTGTAAATAAAAGAACATAATACATTACATGTTTTTTTGTGAAACCAATAGTAAATTGTGATGCGGAACAATTAAAGTAAAGAATTCAAATTTTTGACGTGGCAAGACTCAAAAGTGTATATATCAATCCTGAGACTTAACTCTGAGCCTTGACCCCAACATTCACTCATCTGTTGCACCTCTTCAAGTTAACTCTAACTTGAATCCAATTTTTACTAAAAACAACCTAGAATGCTTCTAAATAAGAAAATTTGGTTACAACTTGATAGCTTAATACAATAAACTAAGACTGAACTCCATGAATTACTCCATACAATAGCAAAAAACACGTATCCAGCTTGTTTTTGCACACACTCTCTAAAACTCTTAAGATTTGAAACTCTCAATTACGTTTGCTTGCTTCTAATTTTGTGTATATGTACCTCAAAATACAATTAAACAATATACATGCATGAGTATTAGTACCACATGTATTTCTGCTTGTATTCCTGTTAGTACTCGAAAACATGCAACGTATGTGAAACAATTTCATGCAACGACTCACCAAAAGAACACACATAAGTGTAAATAAAGAGGTCTTTTGATATGATGCCTAATTAAGCGAAGTAAATTGTCTTTTGATACATACAATATATATATATATACACTAGTTCCTGAAAGCCCGTGCTGAGTCCGAGCCCAAGGTCAAGAGTTCTCATAAAAGTTTAAATAAGAAAATAATAATTTGTGTTGTGTTCTCTTCTTAATTATGCATTATTAATTATTTAAGTTGGTCGCACAATTGGATAACTTACTAAAAGAATTGTTTATGAGGAAGCAAGTATCGCAGGAAATAAGTATTAAAGAGGCACATATAACTTAATGTCTTGTAGACTAACATAATTTGAAGTATGTAAAACAATTTCAAATTAACTATAATTGTACACTGAAAAGACATTTTAGTATTTTATGAATTTGTTAACATATAATTTTTAGTTTAAGATAAAAAATAGATGTTTTGGTATATATTAATTAGCCGTTTGTAATCTCATCGGTTTATGCTAGTAAAATACGATGATTAAAGCCTAGGTCTAAATACATCTATACACACTATATTTATTCTCTCATTGACAGACTTAGCGAACTTAACTATAAATAAAGATAAAATTAAAAATTAAAAAAATTGACTCTTAACTTATTTAATAGATTCTATTTCTAATTAAATCATTAAAAAAAATTAAAGATATCAAAAAATAAATGTTTTTCTTAATTTAAACTTTATTTTCCTTTCAAAAATAAGAATTTTCTTTTTCATTTTTTTTAGTGTTAGTGGAATATTATTGTGTAAACTTCATGTCATAATAACCTTAAGCTATCAATCTCAAATAAATTAGGATCGACTAAATTGTAAAATTGTGTTAAAATATCATACATAAATTTATATTTTTAAAATACAAACTAGAGATCAATAATCAACAAGAGCATGGGAAATTTAACAAAGAATTTTAAAATTTACCCAGTGAAAAATACCATCTAGTACTTTTTCAACAGTAAATGAGTTCCTTAAAATTATTGTATTTTCTTATCTTTGTCACAATTATTTTTGCTAGATATGACATCATCAGACAACTTTTGAAGCATTTTAAAGGATCTCAAATTTCTTATATTTACCCAGGTGAATGTGACAATCTAAGTAATAAATAAATAAATAAAGTAGGGGTAAAAGTATGGGATAGAAAAAGTACATATTCACTAGCAAAAAGTTAATTTGTGGGACCAAGTATTACCAAAATAGGTTTGTAAATGTCTTGATTTGTTGAAAACACACTTTGGCATATGATGCAATAAATATCAAATACAAGGGCAAAATTGAAAGCGCAAACCATTTGGTTAGCAAGCTCCCTAATAAGAAAGTTGAGAACTAAGTAAGGACGACAAAACTCATTACATTGTCACTTATTATATATATATATATATATATATATATATATGTGTGTGTGTGTGTGTGTGTGTGTGTGTGGTCTGTGGAAAGTAAAGTAGGGATTTATATAAGCTACTAGTAGCGAATGGGTTCGGCAGCTAAGACGCCCAATCCAAAATTTAAAATATAAAATTGAAATTTAAAATTGGATATTTGGTCCTTTATAAACTTTTTTTTATAGTTTTATGATCTTTTTATAAGAGATCTTCGTTTTTTACACATAAGAGATCTGGAAAAAAAAAAAAAAAAAAAAAAAAAAATAAAACAAAAACATAAGAGATTTGAAAAGCCATTTTCTTCTATTCAAATTGTAAGGGGGCAAGAGATACTATTTTCACTGTTTTAAAAGAACATCATTATTTTGGGGAAAGTTGAAGATTGGCACACTTTATAGGCATTAGGTAATGCAATTTGGAGCGCAAATTTAAAATGTTGATTTGAAATCAGTGTTTGTTTATGACATTGAATAAAACTTCAACTTTAATTTGAAATTTTAGTTTCAAATTTCAAACTCTCCTTAAAGGTAGGATTTTAATTCCAAGTTTGTGATTTCTTATTTTATAGAATTTGAAACTTGACTCATAAGTTTATTTTGCAACAAAAAAAAAAAAAAAGACTCATGCTCGTCGTGAAGAGATTTTCCCATACAATTTGGGAGGATTACATTAAAGAATAGTTAGTTACTAATCTTGTTGATTTATTGGAATCATTTATCTATAAAACGGACATGAAATATACGATATGTTAGTGCGGAGCCATAGGATATTCTGATACCTTGTCTATGAACTATGGTTTGCTCATTCTTTTAGATTGTAAGATGGAGTAAGTTTTGACAGTTTTCATAAATTGTGGATTTTTCATGTTTATAAGAAAAAAAACATACAACTTTTGAGATCCATACTGCATATCCAGGGAAAATTGTAACTTCAAATCAACATGATTTCAAATTCAAAACAAAAGGTTTCCTAACATATCATTCGCTCCTTTTTAGTTTTTGTTTTGTTATCTATTAATATCTTCACTAACAAAATCCTTTTTAGTAACTTCAAATGATATTGAATTATTTTCTTCGTTTTAATTTATGTGAATTTATTTAAGTCTGAACAAAATTGAAGAAGTGCGGGGCGAATATGATATTACAAATTTGGAACTTTCAACTAATTCCTTTTTATCTTCTTAAGAAAATTTAAAGAGAAAGTGAAAATATCATAAAAGGTTCATGTACTATAATATGACTAACCTAAAGAACCAATTCAATCAGAACTATGGAATGAGCCTCCTTAATAATACATACTTTAGCTGTGTACATCTATATAAAAAAAATCAACTACCTTAATAATTTTATTTTAGCTAGAAGTATTTTATCGCAATTACTGGGAGTAAATAATACAGTATATAAACCATAAAGTGAAGCATTAAAATACAGGAAAGAGCAAATAGGAACTTAAGCTTTATCTGAATAAAATAGTTGTCAATATTGTGTGCAGGAGCAAATTTTAGAACCACATGGCAGCGAGTTGAATTCATGGTAGGTGGGGCCTATTGGATACCAGTTCACCCAATAAAACTGTTCTAATTCGTTAATATCACATGAATACCCCTGTTAACCCAAAAATTGTACAAAGGGAAATATGAGGGCTTTTAAGTCAATTCACAAGTTGTGAAGCTCATGATACATGCTGGAGGAGCGGTGTTCGTCCCTCCTCCACGCTTATATATAATAGAAATATATATATTTTTAGTAATGTGGCCAAGTAATACGGGACGAAGGGAGTACTTCATTTTTATTAATTCTTAAAGAATGTGAAAAGTCAAGTATAGTAATGTGGCCAAGTAATATGGGACGAAGAGAGTACTGTATTTATTAATTCTTAAAGAACGTGAAAAGCCAAGTAATGTGGCCAACTAATATGGGATGGAGGGAGTACTTCATTTATTAATTCTTAAATAACATGAAAAGTCAAAAGTGCACAAATAAAAGTACACGGGGGAAATAAACATGTGTCGAAAAATTAAAATTGGAGTGCATACATGTATACATGAGAAGAGAATAAATATTCAGCAAGAACGTGAAAATGCAAAAGTGAACAAGTAAAAGTGCACGGAAAAAATAAATTTGTATAGGAGAATTAAAATTGAACTGCATACGTCTAAGTAAAAGTGCACGAAGAAAATAAATATGTTGGATAATTAAAATTCAAGTGCATACGTCTATACATGAGATGTGAATAAATATTAAGTACTATGACATATGTCTACGCGGGATATAAAAATAGTTGGATAAAGTATACAAGTTATATAGCTTAGGATACAAGCATTCATTGCGTGTACAAATTGTGAAGCTCATGGTACAGCTATTGGAAGCTGTGTTCGTACCCGCATGGTACTCCCTCATTTATTAATTCTTAAATAACATGAAAAGTCAAAAGTGCACAAGTAAAAGTACACGGGGGAAATAAATGTGTCGAAAAATTAAAATTAGAGTGCATACATGAGAAGAGAATAAATATTCAGCAAGAACGTGAAAAGTCAAAAGTGAACAAGTAAAAGTGCACGGAAAAAATAAATTTGTGTATGAGAATTAAAATTGAACTGCATACGTCTAAGTAAAAGTGCACGAAGAAAGTAAATGTGTTGGAAAATTAAAATTTAAGTGCATACGTCTATACATGAGAAGAGAATAAATATTAAGTATTATGACATATGTCTACGCAGGATATAAAAATAGTTGAATAAAGTGTACAAGTTATATAGTTTAGGATACAAGCATTCATTGCGTGTACAAATTATGAAGCTCATGGTACAGCTATTGAAAGTTGTGTTTCGTACCCCCCATGGCACTTATATATACTCAAATGTGAACAAGTAAAAGTGCACGGAGAAAATAAATTTGTGTACGAGAATTAAAATTGAACTGCATACGTCTAAGTAAAAGTGCATGAAGAAAATAAATGTGTTGAAAAATTAAAACTTAAGTGCATATGTCTATACATGAGAAGAGAATAAATATTAAGTCATATGACATATGTCTACGCAGGATATAAAAATAGTTGGATAAAGTGTAAAAGTTATATAGCTTAGGATACAAGCATTCATTGCGTGTATAAATTGTGAAGCTCATGGTACAACTATTGAAAGCTGTGTTCGTATCCCCCATGGCACTTATATATATATATATTGTAATTGTAAAATAGTAAGTAAAGTAATATAGTAAATAAATAAATAAAGGTCATTTGTCTTTGGAAAATATGCCTCCTTTACCTTGACTTATTTGGTTTTGGGCCAACTCTTGGGTCTTTAAAAAGGGACAATTTGCACGATTGCCCTTCATTGGGGCTAGTCTTTAATTTTTGGCCCTCAAATTGCTGGTCTTTAATTTTGATCCTTCACCTAAAATACCCTGAGGTTATAGGTTCGAACCCCGGCTTAATCATAAAAATAAAATAAAAAATCACAAGGCAAGGCTTTGCAAGAAGTCTGCCTTATACGGCAGACTTTGCCTTCAGGCATAACTAAAAGTCTGTCGGATATGGCATACTTTGCATTATAAGGTAAACTTTTAGTTATGCCTTAACTACTTTTTACAAAGGTTTGCCTTGCGCTTTTTTTTTTTTTTTTTTTTTTTTTTTTTTTTTTTTTTTATCGAGCGGGATTTCAAACCGGAACTTGTAGATATTTTTAAACCTTTTAAGTGAAGGACAGAAACTAAAGACCAGCAATTTGAGGGCCAAAAATTAAAGACCACCCCAAGAGAAGACAATCCGCGCAAAAAAATGTTTAAAAAGATCTGAAATTGAATGGTCAGGGCCATTTGTTTTAGGCCTGGCTGTGCTTGAAAGAGTCTTTTAAAAATTTGCTTTTGCAATTGTTTAGACCCAAGTGGCTTCAAATGGGCCACTAGTTTTACAGACTAATTTAGCCTTTTCAATAAACTATTTTGGACTTAAATGACCCATCCAAAAATTATTTCCAGAATTTTTGCATTTCTGGGCCTAGAAAAAAATCTGAATGATTTTGATATTTTGAAATCCTTTTAAAATGCTTTTGGTATCGAGGACATGACCCTTGATAAGAGGGTGTGGAGATTGAGTATCCGAGTAGAGGGTTAGTAGGTTGCGCACAGATTTCTTTTCCGTACTAGCTAGGAGTAGTAGTATCTTTGTTACATCTGCTTATTATTAGATCCCCAGTACAATCTCAATGTTTCTTTCACTCTGTTATCTTATTACCTTGCTACTACTGTTACTTATTAGTAGTATGTATTATTACTAATGCTTTTTCATTTCTCCTTGAGCTAGGAGTCTATCGGAAATAACTTCTTTACCCGTCACAAGGTAGGGGTAAGGACTGCGAGTACTGTACCTTCTCCAGACCTCACCTGGTGGGATTATATTGAGTATGTTATTGTTGTTGTTATTGTTTAAAATGCCTTTGATGAGTAAAAAATTTTTGTTTTTGACATTTTCAAGTTAGTAACAAAAAATCTCCAAATTAAAAATAAAGTTGCTTTGAAAAGAGGTCATTTTTGTTTGCAATCAGTTTGTCAAACTTGACAAACTTTTAAAAGATGTGATTAGGTTTAGAAAGAAAAATAGGAACTAGTTTTTGAAATCACGTCCGCATCCTACTTAACCTGGGATAGTCCTTTAAGGGTGTATTGAGTGAAAAGTGCACCCGGAGTTAGCTCGCGTGGCCGGATGCTCGAAGAGACTGGAGGGTTCGTATAGCTGCTTGCTTCCACTCCTGCCAGCTCGAGTCACATTTGTCAACCTCGATCAGAGTGCCACGCCGCAGACCACATGAGTGTGACAGAGAGGTCACCTCACCCGTACTTTGGGGGTTGAAAAATCTAACCTTGACTTAGTCAAAGGAAGCTTAGGGTAGAAGGAAGACATCATCTTGACCCATATAAGGGAAGCTTAGGGTAGAAGTAAGATCATCTTTTTCTTCCTTATGCTCTTGTAAACATTATTTTCCCTCTCTGAATGAGCAATATACTTGAGACTACTACTTTCTCATTTTTACATTCTTGAATCATTTTTTTGATTTTTTATCTTACATTGTGCTTCACACGTACTCACCGTTACTCCAAGCCGGACTCATAAAAGAGTTTCCGAGATTGGATATGACCTACTTATCTTTAAAACCCTTAAACTATAAATCTCTAACTGATTACCCTTTTTCACCAAAAAACAGTTTGGCCGTCTGTGGGGATAGACAGCTATGGCGTCGTCCTGATCTGTAGCAAAAACTCTTAAAATTTCACTCACTCACTCACTCACTTCAACTCTACAAAATCACAAAACTGAGAGCTCTAACAGTAACAAAAGCTCCACTTTCACTTCCACTGTTCTTTTTGTTCTTCTTAATATCATGATAGCTACCATTGCTTTTACTTCTTCCTTAGCTAACCAAAAACAAAATCATCCTAAACAACAACAGCCTACTAAACTTGCTAAGATCTCCTTCCCTTATTCAACGCATCAAATCCATAAATTTCTCTAATTACACATCTCAAGAACCCCTTAAAGATTACAACTTTGACTAACCCCATCATCAACAAGAAGAAACCCCATTTGAACCCCCAACACATTACATTTTTGAACCAGCTCCTGAACAAACTACCATAGAACTAAACACCACCCAGTATATCTTCAATCAAGAAAATGTTCAACAGCAACAAACCCAGTACGATTCCCAACAAACCCATCAAGAAAATCTTCTAGAAACGCAAACCCAGTACCTTTTTCAACACACCCACCAACAAAACCCCAAAAATATGGATCATGATTTCCACTTTGAGCCAACCATGAACAAAAGCATGAAACGATGGACACCCATTTCGATTTTCAGCCAATCGACGAAGAAAAGGAAGAAGAAGGCAGCTTGGATTTTGAGTCTCCGATTCCCTTTTTACATGTTTGAGGGCCCGTTGGTCAAAGGAAAGGGAAGTTCACTTCCGGACGGATCCATATGACGTGAGAGTGTCACGTACGGTTCCTTTGAGAAGGTGTGATACCGCCCCTATCCGGCCCCCGGTCCCGCGGAAGAGCAACTGTCTCTACAACTTGGATTTTGAATCTCTGATTCCCTTTTTACATTAATTAATATTCCCACCTTCTTCTTCTTCTCCATTTTATATATTTTGGAAAGATATACAATCATCTGCAACAGTTACAATGGTAAACAAATGTCAACAAACAATATGGCCAGGAATATTATCCAACTCTGGAATTGCTCCACTTTCCACCACTGGATTTGTTTTACAAAAAGGCGAATCAAAAATAATTAATGTACCTTCTAATTGGGATGGCAGATTTTGGGGGCCGTACACATTGTACTGAAGATTCTACCGAAAAATTCACCTACTGAGGGCGATTGCGGCTCGGCAGCCGGGAATCTTGCAGCCGTGACTTAGCTTAATTTACCACTGGCGGCTCCGGTGGGATAGATTTCTTTGATGTTAGCCTAGTCGATGGATACAACTTGCCAATGCTTGTGGCACCACAAGGTGGGTCCGGTAACAACCGTACAAGCACTGGATGCATGGTGGATGGCGCGTGTCTGAAAGTGACGAGCGTGGGTGGTGAAAATGTCGCATGTAAGAGCGCATGTGAAGCTTTCCGACAAGATGAGTATTGTTGTGCCGACATACATAATAACCCTATTACATGTAAACCGTCGTCATATACGATGTTGTTTAAGAAAAAATTTCCAGGAAAGGTGTGCAAATGTTATATGGACCTGAGGATCTTCCTAGGCCGTCACAGATGGATCAGTTATGTGAGAAATGGAAACCTTATAGGTCAGTAGCTTCGTGGTATATTTAGAGCAGCAACAACAACTTCAACCGAATCAGCAGTTCTTGGATCCTATTAATGGGATTCTTGATGTTGGATACGTTTGTGAAAGCTCATGCCGAAGCTTGAAGGCTTGAGACGCACAAGAAGGAAGAGCAACAGGTATGGTCGCATGTCTACATCATTTATCTTGTATTAACTTGCTTCCTCTTCCTGACAGGGACTGCCGACAATCGACGTTTGCGTCCCGTTCTCTCTTCCTGCAAAAGTTCCGAAAGTCTTTTGTATCAACAAGACGATTTGTCCATACAAACTTCAATAATGGAATAAGAATCCTCACTTTTTCCTCAAAATTGTTGTCAACAAGACATCTCTTGAACTCAAAAGCTTACCGGGCCATATCCCGACATTCGTACCCTCGAAACCTCACACCCGAGTGCTAGGAGGAGTAGAAAGGACCCAAGTGATTAAAAATTGAGGTCTCCCCGAGGATGAACCGGAAGAGGCTGGGACTGTTGGCAGTCACTGCACTTGCCCGATCTTCTTTTTTCCGAAAACCCGGAGAGGGGATTATGTACCAAGAGGATGAGTCGCCCCTCATAATCTCAAAAATGAAATAAAAACCTCCGCTTATTTCTGATTGATGTTAGCAGGGCATCCTCTGCTTGATATCTGAAAACGTTCGGGGCAAAACGGACTCGGAAGCCACACGGCTCCGTAATCCACTTCTATATCTCGACATTTATATCCTCGAAACCTCACGCCCGAGTGCCAGGGGGAGAAGATCGGACCAAAGTGATTAAAACTTGAGGTCTAACCGAGGACGAACCCCAACGGACTGGGATTGCTGGCAGTCACTGAAATCGTGCGGACTCCTTTTTTAAAAAAAAAAAAAAAAAAAAAACCTCTAGAGGGGATTAAATACCAATAGGACGAGTCGTCCCTCATAATCTCATAAACAAAATAAGAACCTACACATATTTCTGATTGCTGTTAGCAAAGCATCCTCTGATGTCTGAAAACGTTCGGGGTAAAACCGAACTCAGAAGTCACACAGCTCTATAAACCGCTTCTAATACACGACATGGACATAGAGCCTCCGAGCGTGCGGGTTCCATGAACCTTTTGCCATTAAATAGGGTCAAGACGTCCTCCCCATCAGCACCGAAAAATTGAGGGCCCTCTTTTATCGCGAATTGGATATTTAGATCCCCAATACCGCGAAAGCGTTTCCGGAAGCGACATTCCCGGATTGGGTTAGGAATGATGACCTCAAACACAAAATGCAAAAATGACATAAGCGTGCACCGGTCATTGTTGACACCTAATTTTTTTACCTCCCGTAATTTATTTTAATTACTCAGAGTCCTTGGATGACAAAAAGTGAACCGTGCATTTTTAGAGGTCAAAATGATTTTATAAAATTATTTACGTTAATATTTTACCATGCTTATTGGTAAAATAATTTCTCTGATATTATAAATCATATAAAAATTAATTGGTACACTTTGTGACAATTATGAGTTATTTGCTAGATTTAACCAAAAAAGAAAAGCAATTTTAAATAATTATTTATTTGATGGTTCATATTGTCAAAAATTGAATTAGGAAATATTTCATTCCCTTTAATACAAGGAATTTGATTAATTAAAAGAATTGACCATTTTATCCCTCAATCCTTAATTCTGTATATTTAATATGCATTGGCATAATTTGTTAGGATTAATCATAATTATTTTAATTAGTTGATTAATCAATTATGGTCATTATTACAAATTGACTTCTAATTGTTCAATTGTTTCTGTTATGGCCACAATTGAAATAACCAATTCATGGTTTGAGACAATTAGGGTCATTTCTGCAAAACTAGCCTCTTAATGGTTTAGTAGATTTGATTATGGCCAAATTCATTGTCTTAAATCAATTAAGGTCATTATTCACTTTAAATTGGCTAATTAGGCCAAATAGGGCCATAATTCAAATAATCAATTAGATTAAAATTAATTAAGCTTGTATTTGCAAAGTTAAGCCCATTTAAACAATTGGTCACAATTTAAATTAATAGGTTAAGTATGTCCTAATTTGATTATAGTATGGTCAATAATCAATATTTTAGTTTTACCCATTTATTAAATTACCCGTTCTACCCTTTATACGTGTAGATACATTAAATATACATACATGTATATATATATATATATGGGCCATCCTCATTTCTTTATACCTTGGACCGAGTCCAATCCAAAACGGACCAAGACCCAGCCCAAGTCTGCTCGGTTTAAGGGGTAATACCCCCCTTTAGCGTTTCATTTCATACCAACCACACCCCTACCATCTCCTCTCTGTCCCCTCTTCCCTAAAAACCCTAAGCCAATCTCGTTTTATCTCTCTCCTTGCTAAAAATGACAAAAGTTCAGAGGTTTCACACCTCAATCAGTTTTTGTACGTCGGTTTGCGGCAAAGAATTAATGCATCCATCATATTTCCACTCAATCTCACCAAACACCGCCTTAGAGGTATAAAGTTACTCCCATTTTCACTTTTTCTTTTACTTTCTTGCCTGAATCTAGTACAATAGCATTAATTAACGTTGTTTCTTCCGTTTGAAACCCTCGATGCCCATTGGTTCTTCAAGAACCAACTGGATCGAGGGGGATTGGCTCAAATTTAGCCATACGTTGTTGCACTACATTGATCTCAGTCGTCTATGCCAGTAACAAGCAAGAATCTCTCAAAATTTCATTTTTGTCCCACATCGATGCAATAGGGTTTAGGTTTTTTTTTTTTGCCCGGGGGGGGGGGGGGGTGGTTTCTATAGAGAACCCCATTCCATTGAAAGAAAAAAGTTTGGATACACGTAAAAGCTTGATTTTTGAGACTTTGACTCGAATTTTAAAGCTATTAGTAAAATTTTGTACTTAATTGTTGGAGGTTGAGTTTTTAAGTTTAAAATTTTGATTTTATTTTCTTGTGTGGTGGCTGAGTCGAGGAGAGGAAGCACAAAGGGTTTCAAATCCATTCTTGCTCGCGGCTGCACATCAGAAAGGTAACTTTTTTTTTTTTTTAAACATTTTATTGCCTTTCATCTTCATCAAGTTCTATGCTTAGCTTAAGTATTTAGATTAAGTGTTAGTTTGGGTGCTGGTTTAATATTCTGTTTAGTACAAAATTATTACGATTATGCTGTGCTACTTGTCTTTGAATGACTGGTTCAATTAGTATTATGTTTAAATATTGAAACCTGAACATATACCTTAAGTCACATAAAACTCTTTCATAGTTTTGAAATGAACTAGTAAATGGTTTAAGGTGAAAATCAACTTACTATACTTATCTTCAAGTGCTTAAGTCCCTGGGTTGAATTCTGATGCCTTGTCTATAAATTTAACACAACTGCTTGGCTATGGTGGTGTATCTATATCCTTGTGGTTCAGTCTGGATGTATTTCTGTAGTGACATAGTGTGTTGATGTTTAAATCAGTTTGTGATTCTTCTGTGAAACAAGATGACTTAGAAGACCTGTCAATGATGAAGTTAACTATTTTTGTGACTTTGTGTGAACTTGATTAGGATTTGGGAATGGAAATGCTTTAGTCCTATTGAAAGGGATTCTGTTTGTTTGAATATATGTGTAGTTGACACCTAATTTTCAGCTCATAAGATGCGTATTTTAATTTTCAAATTTCTCGAGCCAAAGGCGGAGTAAGGATGCACCCTTTAAAAATTAAAATTTCAAAAATCCCGAGAAAATTGTAAAAACGACGTTTAATTATTATTTCCTGAAAAAAAAACTGACAATTACAAGAAATACGAGTTATTTACTTTCATCCTGCTCCGTCTAGTCCGGGAAAATTGTTAATTTAAACGACGTGTGAATTACGGCTCATTTTAACCGCATTTTTATATATTTGAAATATTCTTTAATTTATGTCAATATTGGGCTCGTTTTAAAGCTCGCATTTAATTCTACAAATTATGATTTTTATTGGTCCAAATAATTATTATATATTATTATTTTAAACCAATATATTTATAATAATATGTTTTGTTATACGAAAAGGAGGAGTCATTTTCTATCTTTTGTAAAATTTTTATTCGTTTTTTGGGGAT
>NC_081349.1:49922909-49939946 GCF_029784015.1 Lycium ferocissimum | reverse complement strand
GAAGTCGTGATTTGGCTTAAAAGGAAGTATCCATAACGATCCGAACAATTCAATACCGATCATAGAAAAATCGTCAAGCGATACTGATTTTCACACCGTTGAATTAGCCATGTTAGATCGCAGAGGGGATGATGAGGATATCCCTATGCCACCGGTCTACAAAATGGTTGCCACGACGATGATAAGAAATGGGTTCAAGCCCGGGAAAGGTCTGGGAAGGAACTTACAAGGAATTAGAAAACTAGTGACTATCGAAAATAGGAAATATCGATTTAGGGTCGGATACAAGCCGTGTGAGGCAGAAGAAGAAGAAGTAGAACATGGACCAAGAGGTCCTATTAAAATGAGAAAGCCATTTCCCCATCTATACCAGTCCTTCACAGCATGCCCATTGAGTGCGAAGATCTAGAAGAGGGTTTAAGGATGCTGTTTTGGGAAGAGGAATGCGCAGCTATCATTGAAGAATGCTTTGAAGCACTGGAGATTTGTCATGTTGAGCCAGGAGAAATGTCAAGTGGATGGACTCGTCCACGGCCAATGGGAGGACTATGACGGACACCTAGAAGGCCGACCTCCCTAGATGCCACAATACATACATAACATACTGCCATGCTCATGCTCATTACCGGGCCACACAGGGCACTCACAACATGTCTTTAATCGATAGGTATCTTAAGGCGGAGGGTCACCACCCTCGAAAGGTATATACACACATGTATCACTAAACTGAATCGGGGTACAAACAACAAGGCTACCGATAAAACTATATAACCAAACAAGTCTTTGACGAAAGCAAGGGTCATCTTTGTCACATTTGAATATAAGTTTCTATGAGCCTCTACTGACATACTTTTGGACATGCTGTCGGACGGAATAGGGCCACCCTGTCCATAAACATCAAAACATATACCGTGTCTAGACGGCCGTCAGAGCAAGAGATGAGAGTTCAGCAATTGTCGAAGCTAAAGAAGCGCCTAAGGATGCAATGTCTTTCCCCGGCCATACGAAACTACGGGCATACGAACGCGGCCCCCCAAACAATAGAGGAGTCGATTTAAAAAATATACGAGTATGTAAGGCGAAGAACATAACATGGGAGTCATGAATAAAATCAAAATCATAGGCTAAAATCGCTGGTGAATATATGCAGATGTTCGACTATACGAACATACGTATGAATACATCTATATATGTCGACTGTCCGAACATATACGTATATTTATGCTTGCGAAAATGCCTCGAGGGCGTATGATATGCATAGGTCATAGTGCGGGAACGTACGGCCCGATCCATATCCTATATAATAGTGCGAGGAACGTACGACCCGATCCATATATCATATGGGCCACTCCCGGGCATCATAATCATCATCACGTGTACCGGTCACGGTGGTAATGCGTATATAACGCCTCGCCCTTTCCCCATACCCCGCGTACATATAATATACGTGTATATAACGCACGGTCACGGGTCAATATGCATATATGTAAATGAATGCAATGCATAAATATGAACTAACATTATCATGATACAAAACTCAGGACCCATGAATAGAACAGACCATCATAACAAGGGGTATAGGACCATCAAGAACTAAGGTACTTCTAGTACTTCTAAGAGTATAGTAATATGGAGACTCGATTACTCGTTGTTCGCTCATGTCATAGGATTATGCCAAAATGAAAGAAAGGGAAAGTCTTAACATACCTTTTTGGTCTCCTATTACTTAACGCTTATCATTCCAAAATCGTAAATCTACATTCAAGAGAATTCATATCACTGTTAGACTTATCGTCATATGCTTATCTTAAGCCTTCAAATTAAACCCTTTAGAATGCAAATTCATAAAAGATCTCCCATTTATATCCCTAGCCCGAAATCATAATACCAAAAAAATAATAACAATAGCAATGCTAATATCAACAATATCATCATTAACACCAAAATATTCCATAAAACATCCCACACGATGTTTTTCAACATACAACAGCAATATACACTCACTACTAAAAAAACGGGAAAAATCGACGACGAAAACCGACGGACCGCGTCGATTTTTTTAATGAAACCGATAGGAAACCGACCTTTTACGGTCCGTCGGTTTTCATAGCCTCGCTTTTTGAAACCGACGGACTACGTCGGTTTTTTTTCCGACGAACGCGTCGGTTACGTGGTCCGTTTGATTTTATCTTATATAAAAATTAAAAAATATATTTTATGAAAAAACCGACACGGTGAGTCGGTTTTTTGATCTTATAAAAAAAATAATATATATTTTATGAAAAAACCGGCGGTTTTTTATTTAAATTTTTATTTTTTTAATTTCGATCGAAAAATCGGTAATTTGTGTTTTTACGGAAAATTTGCAAAATTAATTTCGAAACCGACGCATCGAGTTTGGTCGGTTTTACCGGAAAATTTCTGCATGCAATTCATGCATTTTAAATACCACCTGCATAAAAACCAGTACCAAAACTTTCTCAAAACTAGCATTAAAATGCTCCAAATCAATTCTAAAAGAGTTACAACACATAAAATCACCCTAAGTAATAATAAAACACATCAAATACTATCTAAACACATAAAATACGATCTAAATAGACCTTCAAAGTTCAAAATATTTAAATGTCCAACCAAAAGTACCATTAACTAATTTTAACATAAGTCCATTATTAAATCCAAACTAGTTCTAAATGCTTGTTTCATTTTCCCCGAATTGGTGATCCATAGGCAAGAATTGACGATGACAATCAAACCATGAATTTTTGTGGCCATGTTTTAAAGTGAAAGCTTTACTAGTGTGAAGTGTCATTGCATGCGTGATCAACCCATCAACACCTTCAACAAATTCATCATGTACACCCACACGATTACTATTATTCATATTATACATCCACATATGATTCATCTAAAAAAATATACCCACAAATTATTGAGGTTATAGAAATATATTATAACTTAAGAATTCTAACTTAAAATATAACTTAAGGAAACACAATCCCAACCACTTGTAACTTTGAATTCTCAATAACAATTCTAACTTTAATAATTTATAAATTCTAACTTTAATATAATTTTGAAAAGCACAATCCCAACCAATTCTAACTTTGAATTCTCAATAACAATTCTAACTTTAATAACTTATGGATTATAACTTTAATTCTAAAAATTGAAAAGTAAATCTAGTCAAATAAAGTCTACATTTTAGTTTTGAGGTTATAGAAATACTAGTAGATTTGCACGCACTTAGCGCGATTATAAAATAATTTTTTCTTGAAATGATTTTTAGATGGAATTTTGGATATTAAGAATAACAAAATTTTGATTTACATATGCTTTATTTAACTCTCCATTTTCTTAAAAAATGTACAGTTTTATGTGTTTAAATATTTTTTTAAGAAATCTCATTTTGAGATCTCTAGTTGTGAATTTATTATCGATGTTTTGAAAAAAGAAATAATATTGCTTAAATTTTCTTACATAACGTTTGGAACTCCATCTTTATTTTATAAACACATTTTGTTTTCTTAGGCAATTACCTTTTTTATTTTTATGTGGGTACAAGTAGGTGTAAATATTTGATTTCTTCACTTAAAAAGATAGTTGAAAATTAGTACTTTAACAACTTTTTCCTATTTTAACATGTCACGGAAAGTAAAAAGGGTGTGAAGACTAAAAAAACAAAGGCTACTACAACTTCATTGAGCAGATTTCCAACTTGTACACTATTGGACCTCATAGGACTTGAAAATAAGTATATTTCTTTTTTCATCCTGACCCCCGACTATCATCTCGTAGCTAGCAATTTTTTTTTTTTTTAATATTGTTGTTCATTTATTATCTTTTGTTGTTCTTTTCTAGTTGCCTTGTTTTTCTTCGTAATTTTGTTTTCAACTTCTTTCTTCTTTCTCCTCTAAACTTGGCACATATATACTGAGAAACTAAAATCATTGCTCTAGCAACCACTAAACGTTAGCAAAATTAATTTTCCTTAAAAAATCGCACATAATATAAAACGCCACTTCTAATACACCAATATCTAAAAAAATCATCTTTACCAATTACAATTTTTCACCAGTTTCTTGCATATAAAACACACTAATTATAAAATAAAGGCATCACGACTCAAAGTTCAACGGAAAGGAAAAAGAGAGTATAATATGATCAGCTTATGGATAATGAAAATTTTGTGAGACTTCGATTTGTTTATCATTTGTAAAATCATATTATGATTTATATGTAATAATACTAAGCACATACCCAAATGTATTTGAGCGTTGCCGCATCTTCACGCTTCTCCCTTCACCGCCATCATTTCGCCACCTTCGTAGCCATGTCATAACTTTTTTGGTGTTAAACACGTAAAGTCAAATCTCATTCTGTTGAGTGTAATTTTGGTATCTCCTATGGCCGGGTACGTGTGACCATTTTTCAAAATTTATAACAACAAAGAGATCTCCCCATAATTCTAACTGGGAACATGAGAGAACGTGTACTATTCCATTTTCACTTACTTTTTTCGGTGAGGAGAGGGCATTATATATACCTTTATTTACTTCCTCTATATAACGTTCAATGTAATGGTGGAAACTGAAATTAACAATTGGATGGAACCATAAGATGAGTGTAGTCTGTCATTAAAACAAAAATTAATGATTGAATAAGAGAAAATGAAAAAGAAGCAAGAAAGGGAGGAAATCCAAACGGTGTGTGTGTGACAACAAAAGATAAAGTTTGATCTAATAGACAATTAATGTACCTCACATTTTGGATAGTGAAAAGGCACCATAAGTTTTACGGATATAAACGGTTTTGAATCCGAAAAGGCACCAATATTTTAAAAGAGTAATTTTTGTGAGTGAGAAAAATTGAGAAAACTAAAAAAAATGAGAAAAAAGATAAATAGCAATTCTGGCTTTAGAGAGTGTCACATCACCGGGCCTAAGTCTCTCTTTTATTATATATATATAGATTATAACTTAATAATTCTAACATAACTTAATAATTCTAACTTTGAAAAGCACAATTCCAACCAATTCTAAAAATTGAAAAGTAAATCTAGAGAAATAAAATCTACATTTTAGTATTGAGGTTATAGAAATACTATAACTTAACAATTCTAACTTTGAAAAGCACAATCTCAACCAATACTAATTTGGAATGATCAATAACAATTCTAATAACTTATGGAATTCTAACAAAAAGCACAATCCAACAAAAAAAAAAAAAAAAACTAGTCAAATAATTAAAGTATACATTTTTGCACATATTCAACATCAATAATATTACAAAGAATGATAACTAAGCTAACACAAATACATTGACAAAGAACATGAAATATAGCACAATCTCAAGCCAAAAAAAAAAAAAAAAAAAAAAAAATTAAAACTAAACTAGTCAAATAAAGTTTACATTTTTTTCACAAATTCAACATTAATAACATTGCAAATGATGTTTAAAAAAGCTAAATAGATTAGCATTAGGCCTAAAATCTACAAATAAAACTAAAATTGAAAGAATTTTAAAAGCCCTAATTTAAGAGAAACTAACCTCAATTAATTAACTTCAAAACGGATGTCAGGGGTTGGTGGGGACGGGGCTGCGCAGGCGGCGGCTTTGGGCGGCGGGGAAATGGGCGGCGGGGCTGGACGGAGGGGAGGGGGCGGCGGGTAGCTAGGGTTTGAGGGGAATGGGAATTTAATTGGGAAGAGGAGAAGAAATGGGTATAAAAACCCATCTGGAATGTTTTTAAAGAAAAACCGACGGACAAAACCGACCCCGTCCGTCAGTTTTTCCCGCACGTTTGACCAGATTTGACCCAAAAATTTTATAAAAAAAAAATAGAAAACCGACCCTGTCCGTCGGTTTCCTAAAAAAAAATTGTTTATTATTTTTTTTAAAAACAAATTGAATTGCATATTATTTAAAATATTTTCAAAAATAAAACCGACGTCGTCCGTCGGTTTTATATTAATTATTTTTTTTTTTAATAAAACCGACGTCGGCGGATATATAGTTTCAAAATTCTGCCCAAAAAACCGACGTCGTCTATCGATTTTCTAATTAAAATAATTTAAAAAATTAGAAATGTAAAAAACCGACGCAGGGAGTCGATTTTCCGTCGGTTTTTTAAACCGACGCAGTGCGTTGGTTTTTTGTCCGTCGATTTTTGGCAGTTTTTTAGTAGTGACTTCCTTTCTTCCCAATCGAAGAGCATAATCTCATCAACGCACCAACAACATTAGATACCATCCATAGACATGTAAATCAGCCCAACCACATGGTCACAACATTCTAAAAATAGTCCATAACACAACAACTACAACACAACACTTTATGACCTTTCCTCCATAACTATTTTCACTTTTAAGACTTGCTAAACCTTCAAATCAACTCAACATAAGAGATAGGATGAAGAAAACACGTTATACTTGAAGAACTTTAGCCACACCAACTTTTTTGAAGACCAAACTCATCACAACATTAAGTAGAAGCAAGAACAATCACCTTTCATGGACTAGTTTGGTGTAATCTTGTTAAATTTTTTATTTAATGAGCTATAAATGTTTGGGGGATGTGTTGAGAAGTTTCTAGGACTAATGAGATTGTAAAACGCTAAAAAAATGGGGTTGATGGGGGGGTTTTTATACCCCTCATAAGTCGGTTCCACCGACTTTTCCAAGTGGGACCAGCGGAAGTCATTTGGCAGCTTGGAGTCTTTATCTTAAAATTGCCATAACTCCTTACTCAGATGTCGTTTTGATGAGAGGTTTGTTGCGTTGGAAACTAGACTCGACGAAATTCATTTTAGGCTTTTGAAACTCCTTAAAACTCCTGATATACCCAGAGATATACCCCTCCAAAGTTGACCCAAAATTCTGTTCAAAATTCTACCAACTTTTTTCCAATTTTTTTTCAAACTTATTTTCTTCGATTTGCTTGGTCCCGGAATCTTTCGAGACTCTCCATACATGATATCTATCATTAATTATACTTGATAATGGTAATTTCCTTTGGTTCCAAGGTTGTCCTTTTCGGTTATGACTTACGAGATCGTAGTTCATCCTTTACTTCATTGTTACGTACTTCCCATGGCTGGTACCTTCCAGAACTTCATGGGATGTCTCCGATACTCCATTAATATGGTGAAGTATGTAGTATGATCATGCTCTGAAAGTGTGAGGTATAACATTCTTCCCCTCTTAGAAACATTCGTCCTCGAATGTTGTAGCTTGCGAGCTTACGACGCTTTTATTAGTTTCTTAAAATGGTTGTTCCCCTTTAGTTCCTAATCTTCATGCCCTTATACACTATGGGCTCATTAGTCTTCTTCTATATCTTCCCAATTCTTTGTCGAACTCATTCATTTATTCCATATCCTCATGTTCTTGTGTATGTACCTAGTGGTCAACTGATATCTAGCTACCGTCCTGAGACCTGTTGCCATTAAGATGGTCTTAACTCATGATTTCTACGGCTCCCTACCGGTCTGTAAGCACTCTTAATTGATGTACTCTTTTTCCTTGCTCCTTATTTCTCTACTAGTAGACAAATTCTCTTGTTCAGATATGGCACCCTTCCTTGCTTGCTTCTTTGGTGCTGTTTTAGACTATCCCTTTTTGTACTCGTCGACCTTATATACATACCATATCATCTCCTTTTAATTCCTTGGTCGGATTCTTTAATTCCTTACAATATCATTCTATTCATACTTGAACTTTTCTAACAATTTCCTCTCCTTAGTTTTAGCATAATTGCAATATAAACTCATAAACATGGAACTAAGATAAAATCCTACTTAATCATAAATTCCTTTTGATATGAGTATGCTTCCCTCCTTAAGTCCTTGGCTCTCTTATACCGGTGACTAATTGAGACTTAAACTAACCTCTATTCTTCTTCGGCTCCTTATCGTCGTCCTTGCACCATTCTGTTAGCCATTTCATCATGGCGATTGTTTATATGGTTCTATGTCATACACTCTCACAATTGATATAACTAGCGGCTTGGAATTTCACGAGTTACAAGGCACTCCCTAATCTCAGGCAGTATTGCTGTCTTGCTATCCATAGGCACACTATCTTTCTTTCCTTTGAAGATTATTGAACTTCCTATAACTATTCCTCTTTTAAAGCTTTCATCTCTTCTAGTGCTACAAGTTCTTTTGTTTAGTAATCCCGATTGTCCCTTATACTTATCCCTGGTCACATGCGGCCTTTCTTACTTCTTCTGTTACCCCTTGAAGTACTTTACTGCATATCTAAATGTACCTAAAATTTCTTCGGCGTGAGTGATTCGAGTCATGATCTGAAATACAATGTATTGCATTGGCGAAACTTATTCTCCTTCCCAGATTTGTCTCATGATATACTTGCATTTAATCTATTCTCACTTATCTTTAGCACATTCTTGACATATTGGTTCATCTCTAAATTCGACTCCTTCAATCCAATTTATTTCCCTCTTTTGGGCTTGGGAATATTGTCATTCATCTCAGAATTAAATTTGTTCCCCCCCCCCCCCCCTTTAAAGGATGTTCTCATGTACCCATAACCTTTGAGTGTTAACCGTCTTTGATAGTCATTTGACCCACCTTATTCCATATAATGCCGAAATTCTTTTCATCGCATGGTTTAACTTGATTTTCTTTTTGCTAGTTGAGTTCTTGTATCAAATCAAAATGCTTATACATAACGGATACAATTCAGACGCCTTCTTTATTGTCTTTTCACTTCTACCCTTCATGACTAGTTATCCTTCTAGGCTAATAAATTAATGGGGACATCGGAATTCATTAGGCCCTTTAGGGAGTGTCCGACTATACCAAGCTCCTTTAGCCCTAGTCTTTCTCCACGACTATCTTCTTAACATCCTTGAAATTCTCCTTGCTCTGGGTTCCCAATTCCAATTTAGGTTTATACTATACCATTAAAAGTTGATACTCTACACCATCCATTCCCACGACTCGTCCTTTCATTAGCTTAGCACATTTTGTCCCGTAATTCTTCTTAACTACTTGCTTGCATCACAGCTAGGCATTATAGTCCTTCTAGTGTTTTATCGGTTCTTGTTCTTATCATGAAATCCTCACAAAATACCCCGTTTCCTTTCTTGTTTTGTCGAGTCTTCATCTTCCTTTATAATACTACAACTTATACACACACACACATACACACACACACACACACACACACACACACACACACACACACACATACACATCTCGAATTTCTCAAATTTCTTCATGATCGCATCCTTCACACAACCATTGTCTTATAATTTCAATTTGTGTTCCTTTGGGTAAGCCTACTGACTCATTAACCTTCTCCTTGTTATCGGCGGCTACATAATTCCCTTTAACCATTTCGTTAACACCTCTTCCTTCCTTTGGTCCTTATAGTTTCTTTTACTTGTAAATTATCTGTTTCCATTAGTCATCCTTTACTCTTAGGTTAGGAAACTTTGGAGTGTTTCGTTACGAGTGCTCCCTTTTGATGCTGAAAATCTTTTCTTGAGGTACTTTCTTCCCTTAAATAGGCGTACCAATCATGGGTTCAGATCCATTCTCCTGGTTAAATCTCAGGAGTTAAAATTTCCTCATCGCTCTTATAAGACCTGTTTATTTCTTCTCAAGGATGCACATGTGCCCATTATTTACAACCTTCTTAGTTCTGGTTATAAGGACGTATAGGTTGGTTCCGGGGTCCTCACATTCATCTTTTGTCACGTACAACCTTACTCTATCTCCCGTTGATTTATTTAAATTTGATCCTATTGTCTGCTTTCCTACTTTCATCCTAACCTTTTCCTCAATTATATATTATCTAACCCTCAATGGGTATACATTTTCCTTGTCCAAGTTTCTCCTTCCTTCATGATATCATAACCTTCTTTTTCCTAATGCTCATTCTTACATTGTTGGTCGCGTTACCGCTATCTGACTTTAATTCTCGAGAAAACCCAATCCTAATTCTCTCTGTAGCGCTTTCTACCTCAATTTTGACATACAACAAAATCAATAGTTTTAACATGTCGTAACATCAATCATAAGGGTATACATAATACTCGATGTAGCCACTCGTGACTTATCTTTTTATCGCTTTTCAATACTTTTTCTTGCGAGATATCCCGTTGCCATTTGATTTTGTCCTGAATCTGTAGCTTTAATACATCTCCCCTCTTTTGACCAACTAGCTAGATTCATACCTCACGATCATTTCGAAATTCTAATTGCAAAGCTCATATGCTCCTAATTTCCCTCGAGCTATTCTGGTTTCTCATATTCCCTTTTTCGTATGTCTACATCTGTAGGTCTTCCTAGCATATCTTTCTACATCCTAACTGTGAATCCCAGCGATATAACTTTACTTAAAAATCTTTACTCATACTTGTGTCTCCTTGTCTAAAATAATCAACCCCACATCCTTTACTTTCCTATAACAACTGAATCAATCCCTGCGATATTTTATCTTCACTTGTACACCTACTTTCTTCTCTCTTTACACATAAATCGACATCGCACCTAATTTCTCTATCGACAAATAACCTTCACAACACCCGTCTGAAAAAAATTGAGGTGAAGTCTTCTTATAAGGATTAGCTAGAAGTACACCACATATTCCTAAGTTTGATATAATCTCTACTTCCTTCGTCAGTCAAGCAACATCACATTTAGAAGTTGTATAAGTGATCCAGAAAACAATCATAAATGCAAACCAACTTACCTAACCATTTCTCATTCTTGAGTTCAAGGTCATCATTAATACCCATTGACATAAGGATTCTCAGAATAGTACCAACTATCAAATACTCAAAACCCCCTTCAAGTCGAATGACTAGTGACTTCCAAATCCCAATGTAAACCCACATCATATAGGAAAGTCTGATAAACGAGTTTGTGTGCCTATCATCAACCCGTCCTGATCTTATGTAGATATATATATATATACTTCTAGAGTAAAAATTTTCCTTACTCGTTAACTTCCTTTCCCTTATCTATATCTCTTCGTTATCTCTTACTCACCAATCTATAACTCGTAATACTGCACAGAATTCTTAGTGTCAACTTTCCCTATATCTCCAACAATCTCAATTCTCCGAATTCTTGAATGCACTCATTCCAACTCCTTTAATTACTAATCATTTTTCCCCTCCAGGGTTCTTCCCTTGAATTTAAAATCATTCTAAAACTTCTTTTGTCACATTTTCCCTTCATTCTTTCTCTATAGCCTAGCTATCAAACAATTCAATTTGTGAAAATTTCGACAGAGTTTCCTCTATACTTCCTACTGCCTTATTCCTGTACACAGCCCAGAAAACACATCCAATGCCTCACAGGGCAATCACAAATACACGTAACATCTAGCTCGAGCTCTTATATCAAAGTCTATCAATACCATAAGGCAGGAAACATACCTTTCAGAGTAACAACTTCAATTCTCATCAATTACCTCATAGCGACATAATCAACTGCTCATCCACAATCAAAACATTTAGGATTAGAATCAGGGACATCACATCCTATAATTTAGCTCTATGGCACGATCTAAGATGAGAAAGAAGGGTCAATTATTCCTAAATGCCCTGCAGCCTCTTGTTTATAAGTGTGGCGCGCTTCACGGTCATACCTATAAATAAGACTCTACGGACACGGCTCGTAGACACACCCTAGGACGAACTGCTCTGATACCACTTTTGTCACAGGCCAACCGGAGGGCTATGACGGACACCCAGAAGCTGACCTCCTAGATGCCACAATATATACATAACATACCTACTCTTGCTCATTCCGGGCCACCTGAGGGCACTCACGACATAATCTATTGACTGATAGGTATCATAAACTGGAGGGTCACCGCCCTCGAAAGGTATATACACACATGTATCACTAAACTGAACTGGGGTACAAGCCGACAAGGCTATCCGATAAAACTATATAACCAAGAAAGTGTTGAGCGAGCCATACTGTCTGACTGAACATCAGTGTCTATGAGCCTATACTGACATACTGGACATGCTGCGGATGGGACAGGGCCCCTGCCCTACCCATAAACATCAAAACATATACCAGGTCTAGACGGCAACTCCGACAAAAGAGGAGTGCTCCACTGTCAAGCTGAAGAAGTAGCCTAAGGATGCAATCTATTTCCCCGCTATCCGAACCGCGGCATGAACGCGACCCCCCCCCCCCCCCCCATAGGGGAGTCGATGGAAAATGTACCCGAGTATGTAAAGCAGAAGAGTAACATACACATAGGAGTTATGAATAAAATCTGAAAATCATAGGCTAAACTGGCTGACTGAATATATCTATATGCCTGACTATTTGAACATATCTGTATAAATGCATCCATATATCTGACTATCTGAACATATCTGTATATCTCTGATTACTGAAAATGCCTCTGAGGGCGTATGATATGGTCTCCTATTAGTTAACGCTTATCCTTCCAAGCTCGTAAATTTACATTCAAGAGAATTCATATCACTGTTAGACTTATCGTCATATGCTTATCTTAAGCCTTCAGATTAAACCCCTTTAGAATCTGCCGAAATTCGGGCAGCATCTCCCCTATTTATATCCCTAGCTCGAAATCACAATATCAACAAAACAACAACAATAGCAATACTAATATCAACAACATCATCATCAACACCAAAATATTCCATAAAACATCCCACACGATGTTTGTCAACATACAACAACAATATACACTTCCTTTCTTCCCAATCAAAGAGCATAATCTCATCAACACACCAACAAAATTAGATACCATCCATATACATGTAAATCAGCCTAACCACACATCCACAACATGCTTAAAACAGTCCCTTTCAATGAAAACGCCTCAAAGTGTTATATCCCGTATTTTGTACAATGGGATATTCCGAGTAAGTTGCGGAAAGTTAAGGACAAGGTTATTTTTTTCCGGTTTTGTGAAGAATGCACAAGTTGCTTGTAAGTATCATTGGCATGGAATATTAAGGGCAAACCCAAAATTTGAAAATTTGTTATTATTCATGACTTCTTGGAGAAGCCACAAGTGGCCGTGGGCCCCACCCATATTTTGGCCAATTGTTTTAAGCCATAAAAATATGTGTTCACTTCATATTTATAGGGGGTGTATGTATATGTATAATTCATGACCATGCAAGACATATTCATCATCCAAGAAAATTCTAGAAAATTGGAGAAAATTGGAAAAGAAAAAAAAAAAAAAAGATTGCACATGACCGGCCATGTGCTATATATATATATATATATATATATATATATATATATATATATATATATATATATATATATATATATATATATATATATATATATATATATGTATATATATATGTATAAGTGGTGGCAACAAGGCACAATTTATTATTCATAAGCTCTAGAAATTTCAAGAGAGAGAGGAGGAGAGAAACATGGAGAAAACATGGAGACCATTCGGCTAAGAGGGGTCGGCCGAGTATGGTCCCTCAAATATGATCAAGAAAAATTCCTTTCTCCTTGTCTCTCTACTAATTGGAAGGCCCTCGTCAACGTGGAGTAGTTGTTGGAACAAGAAAACCGTTCGTTCTTGCGAAACAAGTTCTAGCCGAGTGGAGAAGTTGATTGGAAAAGGTGAGGTTTAATTTGCTTTACATGTTTTATAGATGGTTGTGTGTGTTGTGGTATGTTGAAGTGAATGAATCCATGAAGTTATGTTGTGGAAGTTTGGCCATGTAAGTGTGTATGGTGTAGGAAAAATGAATTAATGTTATTTAGTATTCTAGTTGATGTTGTTGTGGATTTTATGTTGTAAAAATGAAGGTTTAATGGTTCAAGATTGAAGTTGTAATCGTGTGGCCCGTTTGTAAGCTAATGTGATTCTAATATGCTTTCTTGAATTTAAGGAAATAATGTTGTAAACATGTGGATTGTTGATGTAGATTATGAGTTTTGGAAGAAAGGACAATGTTATGGTTGTCATGTTGAATTGGGAAGGTTTCGGGTACTATGGTATATTGGATGGGTTGTTGTAAATAATGTGCGGATTGTTTGAAGCATTCTTGAATTTTGTTTGAATGGTTTCGGATTAATATTTGAATGTGTAAGCGTCGATGTTGGCTTGAATGTATGTAGTTGAATTGAACATAATTGGAATGTTGACGAATGTGTGGAGAAGAGTTGTTAGTGTTAGAATGCGCTTCGGAATTATTATTAATGTTGTTTATAAGGTTGTTGGTATTGTTGTTGATGACTTTGGCCGAGTTGAATTCTCGGGGTGGTTGGATTTATAGGGGAGATGCTGCCCAAATTTCTGTAAATAAGTGATGGCTTGGAAGTGGATTCTTAAGTGTTATGACTAATGGTTAATGCCTTATGACGTTGCTGTAGATTGTTGGAAGCCCGAGACTTAAGTCTGACTAGCGTAGGGAGCAAACAAGGTATGTAAAGCTCAACCTTTCTTTCTTTGGCATGTCTTAGTTAAAAGTAAGTTATGACACGAGCCTCGAGGTAACTCTATTCTTGCGATCCGAGCATGTCTATGATTCTTATTTGTTTCTTAATATTCGTATTCTTAATGTAGTCGAATTATGGTTCTTATGTTTTTGAATGACTAAGTTTCAAAAGTTGCATAAAAGTTTTGCTTTCAAAAGAGTTTTGTTCTTAAATGATTCCGTAACTACGAACGACCGTAACTTTCACAAAGGGCTCGGATTGCTTCGATATGTTTGTAGAAAGTCCTAAATTGAATAATGTCCGTAACTTTCCGAGGCGGACTCGGATTGGGTTGACGTATGACTATGATCCCAATGGTTCTTTAATATGTTTATGATGTTTGATATGTTTCCGAGTAGTGTCCGAAAGATACTTGAGGTAACTTTTGTCCCGATTTTCAAATGACGATTCGTTTATTTCATTGAGTCTCTGAAAATGATTTATGTGCATATGGTTTCTCACTACTACTCGCTCGTGCCAAGCTCAATGTGTCTTTCATTTCGAGTCCCGGCCGGACACGTATTCGTGCACATTCCTCTGCATTATTCACCGAGTCCCTCACTAGAGGGCCGGGACACGCTATATATATATATGTGATGATGTGATGATATGGGGATGGCGGCCAGGATGACATATGATGATTCTATTCACCGAGTCCCTCACTGAGGGCCGGACACGCGATGTGTATATATATATATATACATGATGACATGATTTTCCTTACCGAGTCCCTCACCGAGGGCCGGGACACGCTATATGTTTATATATTATGATTATATGACATTGACATGCATGATATATGTTTTCAAAGGCAATTTTATGATTTTCCATATTCTTTGCTGGTGCAGATCCCGCCATCGTATTTCATGCTTTACATGCTCAAGATTATATTCCGCATCGACCTTTCTTCGGGGTCGCGTTTCATGCCGCGCAGTATACCCGTATGAGCTCGAAGATAGTAGTAGAAGATGTTCCGGCCAGATTGGCGAGCTCCATCTTCTCCGGAGTGCTGCCGAGCTCTGATATTATATTATGGTATCATGTTTCATGTTAGAGACTTGCCAGACAGTGTCATGTATATAGTGTGGAGTTGATGTAAGCGGCCCGTAAGCCGTGTGTTATTGTGTGTGTGTTACAAGTTTTGTATGTATACGTATTTCCTTTGATTTGAGAAGAACGAAAAGCATGTTTTTCTCTCGAAAAGTTTACATTATGTTTTCACTTCACGACTTAAGCGGCCCAAGTATGATTATGAATATCACGAGAGTCGCCGGGTTCGCTGCCCTCAGGTAAGGGTCGGGTGCCCATCACCATATCGGATTACAGGCGTGACACACAAAGTATATATATATATATATATATATTATATATATATATATACATATATAAATACATAATTGAGATTGCTTTTATATGATTGATAATTGTGTTACTTTGCTTTACAGTAATAACACAGAAGCCACAAATAATGTCATGACATGTTATGAAACAATTAAGAACGATGACGAACAAAATAAAGATCAAGAATAAGAGATAACTGAACCGTAAAGGGTTGATAGACATCGAAGAGGAATATGAAAATAGACCAACACCAAACCTAGAGGAAACGGAGGCAGTTAATCTATGAAATGAGGAAATGGTTCGAGAAACCAGGATAAGTGTACATTTGATAGAACCTGAGAAAGAAAGGTATCGAAGTCTGCTGAAAGAATATGAAGATGTTTTCATTTGGTCATACGCCGACATGCCCGGTTTGAGTACGGACATCATCGCCCATAGGTTGCCAATTGTAGAGGGATTCGCTCCCTCACTTCAAATCATACAAGAAGCAAAATTGGACGACGCGGAATGGATTTGTAAGAGGTATGAGCAACTGGCTTTGATAGATGAAAAGAGGATGATCGCCATTTGCCATGGTCAGTTGTACTATAAAAGGGTGGCGCGAGCCTTCAACAAACATGTGAGAGCCAGAATTTTCCAAATAAGGCAGTTGGTGCTCAAACGAATATTCCCAAATCAAGAAGAATAAAAAGGAAAGTTTGACCAAACTGGAAAGGGCCCTATATGGTGCGAAAGGTATTATCAGGAGGAGCAGTTGTCCTCGCTGAAATGGACGGCCAAGAGTGTCTAAGAGCAATAAATTCACCATCAAGAAATACTACGTATGAGAAAGAAGACGACTTCAGAGATTTGTAGCTTCTATAGTTTATGTTGCTTTTATTGCATTTCCTTTGATTGTAATTTTGCATCCTAGGAAAAAACCAACTCAAATTATGTACGAACTAAGCGAGGACCTGATTCTCTATACCTATAAGGGGATACGTAGGCGCTTTTCCAAGCTCGGTTGCTTTAAACCCAAAAATCCAAAACTATGTATTTTGAACTACGTTATGACCTGATTCCCATTTGGGATACGTAGGCGCTCTTTTGAGATCAGTCTCACCAAAAAATTCTAATATATTTATCTCGAATTACGTTTCGACCTGATTTCCAAAACGGGATATGTAGGCACTCTTCCGAGCTCGGTCATCCCAAATAAAATTCCTAATAAA
>NC_081349.1:49911294-49922809 GCF_029784015.1 Lycium ferocissimum | reverse complement strand
GGTAGCCTATCAACTTCTTCAATTGGTTTTTCTTTTAGGTATGTAATTTAGAACATTAGTTCAATCGTATTCAGGCTTTAATCCATGATAGCGCATATAGCAAGTAGGCACGTAGAAAATAGTCATATAATTTGCAAACAGTTATATTACTCGTGTTCCTAAGGCTTTTTGAGCCAAAGGTCCCTAATCGTTGAGACATACAAGTGATATTTGAGGATAAACCATTGCCCGAAAATCATCATTCATTAATAATAATATCTTCCCCGGAAGGGATTACAAAAGATGACTTAAGCCGACATGGGGTTATAATAATAAAAGCGATAAAATCGGTAAAGTGCTCGGAGGTTGATCCGGACGCCTGGACTGTTTGGTCTTTTGGCCCTTGAAGAGCGATCAATATGAAGACGTGTACGATACGGGTCATTCTATCCACGGGATTCGCTCTTCCAGACATTCTTTCAAGTGATCTTCTTCTCGGACATCATGATGAAGTGTGGACCCTGGGATAGGCGTGCTGGCCAAATGACCTTGCTGCCATTCATAGTAGCCTTGTCACATCTACTTCGAACATGCGGGGCTAAGAAGTGTACCGTCCCCGCCTCATGACAAATTCCATTCTCTCGAGAATTATCCCGACGTCTTGATTTTACGTTCGTATGTTCAATGATGAAGCGCCGGGGTTCATGGTTGGGGTATTACTTGCCTTCTCCCAAACTGCCTCAAAACCCTAGATGGATAGTAGGGGCGGATTCCTCGGACCCCGACTAATGGAACAAATGGATAATTTTTGCCCCGAAATACTATGGTTTCAGATGTGAAATCGGGGAACATCCACTGAATCCGATCTTCAGTCAAGTCAGCGAAGAAATTAGCCCAATCAATTTTGGACACAAATCCAAGAGCTCGACAGTAATCTACAAGGCGGTCTATCCTGTTCTGTCGACTCCTACCCTGAACCTCTTTGGCCATGTTGAGGTGTTTGATAATCCACCACTACAGCAACATATTACACCCCTGGAAGTAACGGAAATGATTCCGGCATTTGTCTTCGGCCCGAAAGATGTCTGCCAAGATAATATGGGCTAGGTCGAAATACCTAGTTTCTTGATCCTTAGTCAAGCCATAGAAGATAGCTTGGGCTAAATAAATCACTCGGGTGTCTATAGCCAATGACTCATCTTTTGGAAACACCATAGTACCCAATAAAGATATGGCGAATGCTAAGGGCTTGACGGCTTCCCACTCTTCCCAACTCTTGAACTCACTCTGATTTAAAGTATACCCAGTGACGTTCCCGAATCTCCGGTATAGGTCTTTGAAGGCTATAGTAGGCCCATGTGCCCAGGGTGCCTCAGTCAAAGCAAGGTACTTCAGAATTTGACCAATAGACGACTTCTGAGGGAATAGAAAATTATGGTCCTGTAACATCCCGTAAATTCGAGTTAGGTGTGAGTGTATGAAAACCAGTATTAAGTTAATATTTTAGCTATATTAATCCATTCGGGATGAATTTGGCTGATAAGAAGTCGTTTTGAAGTCAACCCAAATAGTGAATTTGGTAAGAGTTCTCAAACTCGTCTAAATTTCAGTAGGCCTGACTTCTAAGCAAATTTCATACAAATAGGTTGGGAATTTGGGAAAACTTCCTTAATTAAAATTGTAGGTCTTCGAAATACCTTTCCAACGGTAGGTCGCCCAGCTCCAACGGAGCTATGTGATAGGAGTTATGCCCATTTTACTGAGCATCATCTGTGGAGTGCGAAAATTAGGCGTGCGCTGCGCCCCGGGCAGCGCCCCAGGCCAAATTTTCAGCAAACTAAAAATTTTGACGCCGTAGAAATGGGTACACTGTGTGCCAGGCCATTTTATGCCTGAAGCGATTTTTCTCGAATTTTATAAAAGCCTAACTTCGTTATATTCATTCCCACTTCGTTTTGGCCGACGTTTTGAGAGGAAACAACCCTAGGGTTCCCCAAAACATATAAGGTAAGTTCTTGAATAATTCCCATCATTACTTCATCAATCTAGCATCAAATTAACACTAGTTCATCTTCCAAAAATCCTAGATTCTTGAAACCCATGAAAGAGAAGAAGAAAGGGACGTTTGGAGACGTTGAGATTCCTTCAATAAGGTATGATCCTTGACTCTTTTTTCTTATGTTATTGAAAGGGTTTAGACTAGTGTAGGTTATCCTATAGGATTAGAATCCATGATTGATTCATGAAGTGTTCAAGAACACGCTCTAGACATGAAAATCCTAGTTTTTCTATAAAGGGGGTATATGGGTAGAATTAGATTAAAGCTCTAATATTTCTCATCTAAAACAATTGTAGTGTGATTATTGAATCTTGGAAAGTGCGTTTGAGCGGAATTTGAGGTATGTCTAGATTTTTCCAAAAATCTTTCTTGAAGTATGTCTATATTTCAAAAATAGTCTTTTCATGTATGTCTACTTTTGAAGTATGTTTATATTGTGAAGCATGATTTGTATTTGATAATCCTTCCTTGATTGTTTGTATAAGTCATAACTCTTGTCTGGTGGAAGTTCTTTTGGAATTAAAGATGATTTCTTTTAGACAAGGTCATGAGTGTGTAGGGTCAAGCCGCATCGAACCTTATATGGCCGTACTACTTTGTGACACTCGCTTTTCCCATTATTGGATGATTGAACTTATTTTTCTAAAGGTTGGACCTTAAACTTGTTTTGTTGTTGAATGGGTTTCTTGAACTTGAAATTGAATAAGATTCTAAATCGGTTATGACGTGAAATGCCTCTATTTTGAGATGATGACTTGAGAAGTGAGATTCGGCTCTAAGCCATGATTGATGATTCGGTAATATGCCATGATTTGTATTTTGTTTGTGTTTGGGCCTGTATGGGCAAGCTGTGCTAGTCCAGAGGACGATTAGCCGTTATGGATCCTAACGTATCGATACGAGTATTGCTGTGTCAGTCCAGAGAACGATTGACCTCCGTTGCTTCCTATCCCGGAGTATCTATTGTTATGCTAGTCTAGAGGAAGATTAGCCTCCGTATCTTCCTAGGCCTAGAGTATCTATGTTTGTGCTAGTCCCGAGAGGACGATTAGCCTCCGTTGCTTCCTAGCCGGAGTATCTATTGTTGTTCCGAGAGGACGATTAGCCTCGTGGTTTCTAACTCGGAGTATCGATTGATTGATACTTTTTGTGAGTGGCTTGTTTCGTACTTCGGTTAGCCTGTGAGTGGCTTGTTTCGAATCTTGTTGCCTGTGAGTGGCTTCTGGTGATAGTGAATTCGTTCGTGAAATACTTGGCTTGGTAAATGGTAAGGAGTTAAGTTAATGTGTCTGTCATTGTTGGATTCTTTGATGACTCTTTAATGTTGCTGACTCACTTTATTCACAGGTTTTAGCTGTTATTTTCATTAATATCATTTTATTGACTTTATTACCTTACTTTGGTTTTATTAACTATTTCCCCTTAGACACTTGCATTTGAGTACCCGGTACTCGGCATACCATTGTTGTTTTTGATGGTATGTTAGGTATCATTGAGGAGCAGGTTCATGATACGCCTACCACTTAAGAGAACTTGTTGCTTTCGAGACTATTCCGTGAGCCCACATGATTGTTCGTGGGGCACCATTCTAGTTTCACTTTTCATATTTTAGTTTCGGGCTGCTTCCCGATGATTTAGACATTACTCATTATCTTAGAAGCTCCTTAGATAGTTGTTAGATTGTGGGTAGTGAGTTGGAGTCTCGTATGACTCGTTGGGGCATTTGTGCCACGTTTATTAACTAAGTATTTGATTTGACTTCCGCTGCTTTTGTTTCATAATTCTGATCTTAAATTTTATTTAGTTGTTTATCACTTGTTTAATTAAAATAAATGAAAGATTATCGAAAAAGGATTTGATGTTATTGATTTATAAGGTTCTTCCGATATTGTTCATGACGTCGGATGCCGGTCACGTCTAGGGTGGGTTTTGGGGCATGACAGGTTCGCTTATGTCGCCTCCTTAGACAGGTTCCATTGCTGTCTATAGCATCCCTAATCTCTTCTAGGGTCGGGGTCATCTCGATGTTACCAAAATGGAATAACATTTCCTTGTCATCCCAGTACCCGGCTAACACTTCTATTAACTCCGGGCGACCTTTCATGGCCATGATAGAGGGTAGGTGACCCAAAGTACAACTAATGGTCCGACAATGAGCATCTCCTAACCATTCCCACCAAGTTCTAAGCAAATTTAAGGCCTCAAGGACTATGTCAAACTGAATTCTTCTTTCCAGGTACAAAACAAAACACCTTTAAGATTCCCACCCTTTCCCGTAGGGCCAATGGTTCACCACATAGGCACAAACATGTTTCCACATAGCACATAAATGAAATGCGGTGTCTTCAGGTCATAGACCGTCCGATCACAAGGTAGCCTTCTTAATGAGCCCTAGATAGGTCTGAGATACCCAAGGCTCGTCTAAGTACGGATGCTCTAGTCTAGTAGGGATTTGGCTTAGCTTTATCCTAGTTATCACTAGAGTGGGTTTTTATAAATATTTGGGAACCGAGCGGACAAGCTGGGGAACTGGTTAAGGGTACATTGGACGACCGCGAACCAACCCCGCCTCATAATGGTTCCAAAGAAAGTATTTGGTTTCATAGTGAAGGAACGACCGCGTTCTCCGCGAAGTCGCCTTAGGAATAAAATGTAAAATAAATGCTTGGAGTGGCGGAGTTATGATATGCTTACAGGTACAGCTATATAATTGCAGGAAAATAAACAAACAAACTCTTATTATACTGGAATCCTTATGGTTAGAACCTTTAAGTCCCTAGCAGAGGCGCCATCTGTTACGGTTCGCATTTCACGGGAGGGGGGGGGGGGTAGCACTCGGAAAGCTACTTCGAACTTGTTGGTGCTCTTTTGGACTTTGTTTTGAAAAAGAGTCGCCACCTAATTTTTAGAAAATTAGGAAAAGCAGTGGTGAAGGGTTTATTCAAAAACAGTGAAAAAATATTTGTAATCCAAAGTTCTAGGTAAGGATTCTAGTGATCTCCTAGGGAAGGTGTTAGGCACCCTAGTATTAAGGATCCGTACTATACGGTTGACCTTCGAATTCCAATATATGATTATTTTCATAAACTGTTTATTTTGTGTTTAACTTCCCGCATTTATAAAAGAATGTCATTATTGCATGTCATTTGGTTTTGAAAAGAAAATTGAATATATTCCCCTTATATATGGTTACTTTACGTTCGGACAATATCCAAGTAAGAGTAGTTTCCTTTTATATATAAGGATAGTGTATTTTTAAAAAGTACAAAAATCTTTCGGTTTTTGACAAAATATATATGTGTTTATATATATACTCTTGTTATAATCATACACTTTGCATTCGGGTCAATCCGCATAATACATTAGAACAACTCATCCTAAAACTTTGTATTTACGAAGATTCTTTACTTTTTGAACAAAGCTTAACTTATCAAAAATGATTTATTTTATTATTACTGGTTCGTAGGAATGTCTACACATACATAAAATTGATTTTAGAGTTGGATTTCTTAAAATCCTAAAAAATATGACTTTTATTTAAAAAGGGGTTCTTAGTTTGGGCTTGGCCCAAATTCTCATTGATATTTTTGTTTCCTTTCTGAAAATCTATTGAGATCTAGCCCAAAAATTCTTTGTTTTTTGTTGGGCTTGGCCCAAAATCAGTTATTTGTTCCAAACTGACTTTAGCCAAAAAAATCCCTTATTTTTTATTATTGGGCTCGGCCCAAATTGCTTAACTTAGGTGCGGTTTTTGGTCCAGAAGGCAGTAAAAACATATTTCTTGATTTAAAACTAATCCGGTTGAAAAGGAAATGTCATAACATTTGTGGTCTTGAAAAATTCCTTTGTTCTTCTATTTTGACTTGTATCAAAAATCCATGTTTATTATTCTTTAAACGAAAATCATTGTACTTAGTCCGGGTTTTTTGAAAGTTGTTCGGGGACTTAAAGTCAAGTAAACGGCATAAGCACCGTTGTTCTAAGACGACTAGTTCAAATCAAAGATTCCAATAATAATATGAATTTTTTACAAGTATCACAAGTGCAAATACAGAAATTGAAATGATAAAATAATGATAATAAAAAAGAGGCGATGGCTAGGGGCGTACCAAGCCCCTAGTTGGCCATTTTCACCCATCGCTGGGCCTTCACACATACTTATAATATTTGCCTCCTTTTTCTTTCTTTGGACGTGATAATTATGTGAAAACATTGCCAAGGCCCAACGGGTTGGCTTTGACTCGGCCCAAGTCACCATGCAGTGGAGGAGGAGACACAAAAAAAAGGGAATCCAGTTAGAAAATATACCACTGATCTTACCAAGTATACACAAAAGCATACACATATACCTACATCTCATTAATTCTACCCGAACTCCTATTGTTTCCTTATTTCTACTAAGCATGGGACATGGGCTATTCTTTATACTATCTAGAATGGACCAGGGCCATATTCATATTAAGTTAGTTTTGAGTTTTAGCATTAAAGCCAAATATGGAACCTATTTCCTTTACACTCGCTGATATACAGTATATACCATAGCTAACTAATTTGTGTATACACATGATATACACTTGATATACACATTTTCTATGCATATCAGATGTATACCATGTATATACCTCTCCTCTTTTATCAATTCCATGTATAGTCCTGCATTGTTCAGTAACTATTCAAACAGATACAGCAAAAAAATGTAACGACCCATTTGGTCGTTATAGTCCTTTTGGCACTTTCGCCACTTCCAAGCGGTTATTGACTCATTTTGACATGAGGTTGACTTTTGGGCAAACGGACCTTTTTCGGAGTTTCGTCAACTCCGAGAGGTCCGGATGATTATTTAGAACTTGTATGTATGATTGGTTCGGTTCCCAATGCATTTTGGTGCATTTCGGGACTTTAGATGGGAAATGGGAAGTAAGCATCGGTGGTTGACTCGATCAACGGGACCTCCGTTAAAAATTCCGAGATCACGAGTGCGTTCGTAGCATATTTTTGTATGAGTTTAGGTGGTCGGGGTATGAGCAGATGGCCTCGGGAATAACCCAAAAATTTGATGGAAGACTTAGAAAAATTGGGCATTTAAATTGGGCATTTAGTGTACGGGTGCCGGCCATGGCGGCACGAAGCGCCTTGCCAATGATCGCTATGGCGGTGAAGTGACCACTGGGGCGGTCATGAGTAATTGGACCTTCACCGCTGCAGCAGCGCCACTGCAGCGGTAATTCCTTCGCCATGGAGGTCACGGGTTGGGGAATTTCATTAAATGTGTCTTAAAATAAGACTTAGACCCTCATTATTTCATATCTCGGTATTGGAGCCTAGAGAAACTGTTCTTGGAGATAATTTGAAGATACTCCTGGAGGTAAACTTTGCCCAATCCTTTACATTTCGTTTTTATCATTATCATCTTAGAATCATCCATTCCCCTTTCATTCCCTTAGAAGTAGAATTTGAAGAAGGGTTTTGGAAGGCTTCTTCCTAGGGTTATAATTGATAAAATTGATGATGTTAATACTAAAATATGATGAATCTAAGCTTAGTAACCCCATATCTTCCACTTTTAATGTTGAATTTCAGATTTGGGGAATTAGGGTTCATACCTAATTTGGGGGTTTTGCTAGAAATTAGATTTGGGGAAAGTTCTTGAGCTAAATCAACAATAAATGATTGGGTTATGATTACCTAGGATTCAATTTGGTATTCTACCCGTGAATTTCCCGTTTCGCCCTTGTGGGCCCGTTTCTCCAATTTCTAGGGTTAAATTGGACCTAATTGATATCATAGCAATATTAGTATCATTATTCATGATTTCTAATTTAGAATTTGATTATTCTTAGACTACTTTGGTTTTGAACTTCAGAGGAAGGGCAAGGCGATAGAGTGACTTGTTGGTGTTGCAGTTCGGTAGTCCAAGTAAGTCATGGTTTACCTTGGTGAGACTTAGTATAGTGAATCACATATTTAGATTATGATATTGGAGACATCATGTGAACCTTCAGGTGTGAAGTTAGGATGGATATCGCCTTAGGTTGGGCCCTGATGTGTGCTGGGACTAGCCACCCGTTATATGTGTTTGATTGTTTAATGGCGTCGGCTTGATGCCATATGTAGTTGGTAGATAGCAAATGTCGCTTGTTGTCCCGATTGGGGATAAGATTGGCATACCCTTGTTGGTATTTGTACTATGATACATTATTAGTGTACCCACTGTTAGTACTTGAGTTATTGATATTTGTTGGCATACCCACTGTTGGTATTGTGATGTGATATATTTGTTGGCATACCCACTGTTGGTATTGTGATGTGATATATTTGTTGGCGTACCCCGTTGAGGTACTTGTGATATTGAGCTTACTTGTTGATGATTTACATATGCGTGCGCGCGTTTCTCTATGTTATCGTACATGGCCGATATCGGTGATGATCCGATATCGTTGATTGAGCGAAAGCGATATTTGATAAACTCTTTTACTTGAGTGATTGTGAAAAAGTTGATGTACGAAGATCCATTTCGGAATCGTTGTTTATATGAAATTGATACTTGATAAACTCTTTTACTTGAGTGACTGTGAGGAGGCCGATGTCCGAGGTTTAATTCCAGAATTGTTGATTTATGAAACTGATATTTGAAAACTCTTTTGAGTAATTATGAGGAGATCGATGTCCAATAGTATATTCGGGCATCGTTGTTGCATGGCCGTTTTCGATGTTATCCCCGATTCGATTGTAGTGCATGGGCTCCACGGGTCCCCCAGAGTGGTGCCGGTGAGACTACCCCTGTAACTAATTAGCCAAGGTCCCGTACGTACGTTTTGGCAAAGATCGGACGGTGGCACTCGACTTGGCGAGTCACCATTTGGGTTGTGCTACCGAGACGTCGATATTTCCGTCCGGAGTACATGTGTACATCTCATTTGCATAACATGGCATGACATCACATTCATACCATTATGGCATTGCATTGCATTATGACTTGAGTGAGATGTCGTGATGACTGTATTGTGGTGGATTGTGTTGTTGATTTTATGGTGTTGATTGTTCCAGGAATTGATGTACTCAGACTTATTATATTGGGGGTAGATACTTACATAGGTGTTGATGGATACTCGGTTACGATTATATTGTTTTATGCTTGAATGTTCTACTTGTTTATCTGCGTTATTCTCTTAATTTTGTTAACTATGCGTAGTCGGCCTATGATGCCCTACCGGATCGTTGTTTGTCTTGACGCACTTGTCATGATTCTTTTATGAATGCGAATATCGCCGGATCTACTTCTCTGACTCGTGGCTGATCGACTCCGCAGCTTCTACTTGAGTTTTCAAGGGTGAGCATGGCGTCCGCTAACCTTGAAGACTCTTCTATTGTTTATGTCTTACTTCCCTTTCAAGACATGAATTGAGACACTTTATGTATTATCATTCAGACTAAAGTTATTCGGATTTAGATGCTCTTGTATGACCAGACCAGATACTGAGGTGGTTTCATTTACTTCCGCACTTTTCTATATTATACTATATTGTGAGACTTACGTCATTTACTTCTTCCGCTTTTTATTATATTTATTGATTGTGAATGTTGAGTTAAGGGTTCGCCTACCGAGCGGGGAATGGTAGGTACCCGCATGACCTAGGCTAAAATGGGTCGTGACAAAAAACTAGACGAATACTCAACTTGCTATGGTCCTTGGGAATGCAAATGCATTCATTTAGACAAGAAGAAGGCACATAAGCATTTTTAAGCCATCAAACATGATACAAAAAGCAAGAATCTAACATGTTTAAATAGACAGGACAACACCAAATAATCCATGACCTTAGTAGGTTTCAACGAGACAAAGATAGACATGGATAACCATTTACACTTGGTTTTAATTTAATCGAGAAGGGAAAACACCTTTGGTGAGTACACGCCTAAACCTATAAAAGGAAGTGTACAATAAGAAAAGCAAAACTCAAGCCAACCCGAGATGTAATGAAGGGGAATTGTGACTCCTAAGTTCATAAAAATTTCTACGGGGAAAGTGAAGACATAAGAACTCAATTAGTCAAAGAGTCAAGGTGGTCTAATACCTATTTGAGGACAGCATCTTAATTATCAAAATTTCGAGTTTGTCACATCTCCCGTTTCTAGGGAAAGTCGATTTACTTATCACGGACAATTTCCTTTTAACCTTTTAAACTTGTTAAGACAACTAAATGGTTCACTTTATGGCACTCTCTTGGTGTGATGATGAGGTGTCAAAGACCAGAAGTGCATATACAACAACTATGTACCCCCATGGACTTGTGGAGTATTCCATGACATCCCTTATTCGGAGGAAGGGTACTATGGACCAAGCAAGGCTTGGCTCTCCCCAGTCCCCACTTTGAGATGTCCTTTAAAAGGCTCCTCCATGTCAAGTGGTGCACAAATAGCCTATGCACACCTATGATCCCTTGGACATCATCATTAAACCAACCCCCTAACCAAGACACTTAAGCAACATTTGATATAGACTAGTACTCTTAATTGATTAGCCTAGAATTCTATTCATAGAGATTGCCTCTTCATTTCCTCCTATGGCTAGTCACATATGAAGTAAGATAGAAATAGAGTCAGTTCACGCTAAATTTCCCTTTTGCTTTTACATCCTTTTCTATCCCCTTTTTATTTTTCAGAACTATCTAAATAATTCTTCAGGAAGCAGGTGAAACTATATGAATGATTCCAGTTGCAAATTATTGAGAAGAAAGGTATTAGTTGATCCTTGTTTTATCCTACCATAGCTTAAGGGAAGACATTCAAGACCAAGGCAGGTTTTAGACACATCAACTTCATCTTATATAGAGGAACACTTAAACAGACTCATGTACACATGTAGCGGTTCTATTTTTTTCGATTCGGATTTGCACTTGCCTCATTTAAAAAGAAAAATGTCCTGGGAAAGTACGGTTGTCAATCATACCGGGAAAAAAAAATATACTTCTACATGGATGGTGCTCTAAATGGACATCGTTTTAGAGTCACCACCTAACTTATAGGTAAGTTAGAAAAACTAGTACGAAAGGATTCTTTTAAAATGATTAAATTTTTAAAAGAAACCAATCTATACCAAAGTATGGGTAAGGGTTCTGGTGATCCCCCGGGGAAGATGTTAGGCACCCCGGTGTTAAGGATCCATAAAATACGATTGACCTACGTGTTCTAATAGCATGCCTTATAGATATAAATTGATTTTGATAAAAATTACTTTTGTTTTATATTTCCGCAAATGAATGGTGGTCATTTATGCAAAAAATACTCATTTTCGAGAAATAAAAATGGTAGAGTTTTGCCTAAAATTGGGCGTTTTGGGTTTCGGAATAGAACACCTAGGTTAAAACCCGAAGGCATTAACCTAAGTATAACACTACGTAAGCCCACCCGAGTTTAGAAAAAGGTTTTTAGTTTAAGTTTTATAAAATCATTTTTGGCCTACTATTATTATCCATA
>NC_081349.1:49835272-49911194 GCF_029784015.1 Lycium ferocissimum | reverse complement strand
TCAAATCATTTTCTAAGGTTATTAAGACTATACACCAATAAATATGAATATTATTTATAAAATATATACTTCATTTATTAATTTTTAAGAACGTGAAAAGTCAAAAGTGGACAAGTAAAAGGCCTTGAGAGGAGAATAAATATGTGTAGGAGAATTAAAATTGAAGTGCATATGTGTATACATGAGAAGAGAGTAACTACTCAGTACTATGACATATGTCGAAGTGGGATAAAAAAAAGTAGTTGGTTAAAGTGTACAATGTATATAACTTTTGGTACAAATTTGCATTCTTTATTATTCGTCCTCTCTTCATATTTAAAATATTGACAAAGAAGAAAAACGGGGATAAAAGTCACTCCATCCGTTCACTTTTACTTGTCCATGTTAACATATCAAGAGAATTTTTTTTTTGTTCTTATTATTAATTTTACCCTTCACATTAATTACTCATTTTCAAATTATTTTCCAAGGTTATTGAGACTTACACCAATAAATATGAATTTTATGATAATATATACTCCCTCCGTCCCATATTACTTGCTACTTTCCCTTTTGCACGCCCCTTAAGAAATCATAAATAAATTATTTTACTATCTTACCCCTATCTCTCTCCAATAAATACATTCGGATCAAAATTCACTATTTTCAAGAACATTTATTACTAAGGGTAAGATGAGAAAGATTTAATTAATTTTATCTTCGTTTGTAAATGAACAAGTAATTTGAATATATTTTTAGTAATGTGGCCAAGTAATATGGGATGGAGAGGGTAAGATGGGAAAAATTTAATTAATTTTATTTTTGGTTTTGTAAATGAACAAGAAATTTTGGCATATATTTTCAGTCCTGTGGTCAAGTAATATGAGACAGAGGGAGTACTTCATTTATTAATTCTTAAAGAACGTGAAAAGTCAAAAGTGAGCAAGTATAAGTGCACGGAGGAAATAAATATGTGTCGGAGAATTAAAATTGAAGTGCGTACGTGTATACGCCCTAGAAGAGAATAAATATTCAGTACTATGACATATGTCCATGTGGGATAAAAAAAGTAGTTTAAGTAACGTGGCCAAGTAATATATGGGACGGAGGGAGTATTTAATTTATTAATTCTTAAAGAATTTAAAAAGTCAAAAGTGAACAAATAAAAGTGCACGGAGGAAATAAATGTGTTAGAGAATTAAAATTTAAGTACATACGTGTGTACATGAGAAAAGAATAAATATTCAGTACTATGACATATGTCCACGTGGGATAAAAAAATAGTTGGTTTAAGTGTACAATTTATATAGATTTTGGTAGATTCATTGTTGTGGGACAATTGTTTTTTCTTGTTTTACCCTTAACATTAATTACTAATTTCCTAATCATTCTCCAAGTCCAATAAGACTAATACACTAATTAATATGGGTATTATAATAAAATACATACTTCATTTATTAATTCTTAGGATGCGTGCAAAATTAAAAGTGGACAAGTAAAAGTGAATAGAAAGAATATAAGTCTAAAGAAAGAAAAAGCGTGTGTAAAACACGTGTGACCACGAATTACAGGTGTTGGGCTGTAAACCAATTTGAAAAAAAGAGAAGTCAGCACAAAAAAGGAAAATATAGCCGAGGACAAATTAAATAACCAACCAATAAGATATGTCCACATTTAAAGTACAATCTATAACCACCCATTTATTGTACAATTTAGGTAACAAAAGGTACAAGTAATTTGAGCAGTGTTCGTCCCATTTAGGCACTTACATATAATTAAAAAAAAAAATATATATATATATATATATATATATATATATATATCTCTGTGTGTGTGTGTGTTGTGTGTGTGTAAAAGGGCCATCCTCATTTCTTTATAACTTGGACCAAGTCCAGTCCAAAACGGCCCAAGACCGAGCCCAAGTCCGCTCAGTTCAAGGGGTAATACCCCACCTTTAACATTTCATTTCATACCAAACACACCCCTACCACCTCCTCTCTCCTCTCTTTCCCTCTTTCACCTAAAAACCCTAGAAGCCGTCCTCATTTTCTCTCTCTCGCCTTGCCAAAAATGGCAAAAGTTCAAAGGTTTCAGAGCTCAATCAGTTTTTGTACGTCCGTTTGCGGCAAAGAATTAATGCATCCATCCTATTTCCACTCATTCTCACCAAACACCGCCTTAGAGGTATAACGTTACTCCCATTTTCACTTTTTCTTTTACTTTCTTGCCTGAATCTAGTACAATAGCATTAATTAATTTTGTTTCTTCCATTTGAAACCCTCGATGCCCATTGGTTCTTCAACAACCAACTGGATCGAGGGGGATTGGCTCAAATCCAACCATACGTTGTCGCACTACATTCGTCTATGCTAGTAACAAGCAAGAATCTCTCAAAAATTTCATTTTTGTCCCACATCAATGGACTAGGGTTTAGATTTTTTTGGGGTGTTCTATAAATAGAACCCCATTCCATTGAAAGAAAAAAGTTTGGATACACAAAAAAGCTTGATTTTTGAGCCTTTGACTTGAATTTTAAAGCTATTAGTAACATTTTGTACTTAACTGTTAGAGGTTGAGTTTTTAAGTTTAAAAATTTTGATTTTATTTTCTTGTGTGGTGGTTGAGTAGAGGAGAGGAAGCACAAAGGCTTTCAAACCCATTCCTGCTCGCAGTTGCACATCAAAAAGGTAACTTTTTTTTTTTTTTGTCATTTTATTGCATTTCATCTTCAACAAGTTCTGTGCTTAGCTTAAGTATTTAGATTGAGTGTTAGTTTGGGTGCTGATTTAATATTCTGTTTAGTACAAAAATATTATGATTATGCTGTGATAGTTGTCTTTGAATGACTAGTTCAATTAGTATTATGTTTAAATATTGAAACTTGAACATATACCATAAGTCACAGAAAACTCTTTCATAGTTTTGAAATGAACTAGTAAATGGTTTAAGGTGAAAATCAGCTTACTATAGTTTTCTTCAAGTGCTTAAGTCCCTGGGTTGAATTCTGATGCCTTGTCTATAAATTTAACACAATGGCTATGGTGGTGTATCTGTATCCTTGTGGTTCAGTCTAGATGTATTTCTGTCGTCACATAGTCTGTTGATGTTTAAATTAGTTTGTGTTTCTTCTGTAAAACATGATGACTCAGAAGACTTGTCAATGATGAAATTAACTATTTTAATGACTTTGTGTGAACTTGATTAGGATTTAGGAATGGAAATGCTTTAGTCCTATTGAAAGGGATTCTGTCTATTTGAATATATGTGTACATGAGTCTGTTTAAGTGTTCCTCTATATAAGATGAAGTTGATGTGTCTGAAACCTGCCTTGGTCTTGAATGTCTTCTTTTAAGCTATGGTAGGATAAAACAAGGATCAACTAATACCTTTCTTCTCAATAATTTGCAACTGGAATCATTCATATAGTTTCACCTGCTTCCTGAAGAATTATTTGGATAGTTCTGAAAATAAAAAAGGGGATAGAAAAGGATGTAAAAGCAAAAGGGAAATTTAGCGTGAACTGACTCTGTTTCTATCTTACTTCATACGTGACTAGCCATAGGAGGAAATGAAGAGGCAATCTCTATGAACAGAATTCTAGGCTAATCAATTAAGAGTACTAGTCTATATCAAATGTTGCTTAAGTGTCTTGGTTAGGGGGTTGGTTTAATGATGATGTCCAAGGGATCATAGGTGTGCATAGGCTGTCTGTGCACTACTTGACATGGAGGAGCCTTTTAAAGGACATCTCAAAGTGGGGACTGGGGAGCGGAAAGCCTTGCTTGGTCCATAGTACCCTTCGTCCGAATAAGGGATGTCATGGAATACTCCACAAGTCCATGGGGTACATAGTTGCTGTATGCACATCTGGCCTTTGACACCTCATCATCACACCAAGAGAGTGCCATAAAGTGAACCCTTTAGTTGTCTTAACAAGTTTAAAAAGTTAAAAGGAAATTGTCCGTGATAAGTAACTGACTTTTCTAGAAACAGGAGATGTGGCAAACTGAAATTTTGATAATCAAGCTGCTGTCCTCAAATAGGTATTAGACCACCTTGACTCTTTGACTAATTGAGTTCTTATGTCTTCACTTTCCTGTAGAAGTTTTGCTGAACTTAGGAGTCACAATTCCCCTTCATTACATCTCAGGTTGGCTTGAGTTTTGCTTTTCTTATTGTACACTTCCTTTTATATGTTTAGGGGTGTACTCACCAGTGTGTTTCCCTTCTCCTCTTTGATTAAATTAAAACCAAGTGTAAATGGTTATCCATGTCTATCTTTGTCTCATTGAAACCTGCTAAGGTCATGAATTATTTGGTGTTTCCCTTCTCCTCTTTGATTAAATTAAAACCAAGTGTAAATGGTTATCCATGTCTATCTTTGTCTCATTGAAACCTGCTAAGGTCATGAATTATTTGGTGTTGTCCTGTCTATTTAAACATGTTAGATTCTTGTTTTTTGTATCATGTTTGATGGCTTAAAAATGCTTCTGTGCCTTTTTCTTGTCTAAATGAATGCATTTGCATTCCCAATGACCATAGCAAGCTGAGTATTGGTCTAGTTTTTTCCCTGTATCTGTTTGAATAGTTACTGAACAATGCAGGACTATACATGAAATTGATAAAAGAGGAGAGGTATATACGTGGTATACATCTGATATACATAGCAAATGTGTATATCAAGCGTATATGATGTGTATAAACAAATTAGTTAGCCATGGTGTACAATGTATATCAGCGAGTGTAAAGGAAATAGGTTCCATATTTGCTTTAATGCTAAAACTCAAAACTAACTTAATATGAATATGGCCCTGGTCCATTCTAGATAGTATAAAGAATAGCCCATGTCCCATGATTAGTAGAAATAAAGAAACAATAGGAGTTCGGGTAGAATTAATGAGATGTATGTATATATGTATGCTCTTGTGTATATTTGGTAAGATCAATGGTATATTTTCTAACTGGATTCCCTTTTTTTTTTTTTTTTTTTTTTTTTTGTGTGTCTCCTCCTCCACTGCATGACCACTTGGGCCAAGTCAAAGCCAACCTGTTGGGCCAAGGCCCAACAGGCAATTCTTTCGCATTATTATGGAGTCCAGCGAAGAAAAAGGAAGCAAATATTATAAGTACGCGTGAAGGCCCTGCGATGGGTGAAAATGGCCAACTAGGGGCTTGGTACGCCCCTAGCCTGCCCCTTTCTCTTTTATTATCATTATTTTATCATTTTAATTTGTTGTGTTTGCACTTGTGATACTTGTAAAAAATTATTGGAATCTTTGGTTTGAACTACTCGTCTTAGGATTACGGTGCTTATGCCGTTTACTTGACTTTAAGTACCCGAACAATTTTCAAAAAACCCGGAGTAAGTACATAGATTTTCATTTAAAGAATAATAAACATGGATTTTTGATACAAGTCAAAATAGAAGAACAAAGGGATTTTTCAGGACCACAAGTGTTATGACATTTCTTTTCAACCGGATCAGTTTTAAATCAAGAAATATGTTTTTACTGCCTTTTGGACCAGAAAGTGAACCTAAGTTAAGCAATTTGGGCCGAGCCTAATAATAAAAAACAGAGTTTTTTTTTTTTGGATAAAGTCAGCCTGGAACAACTAAGTGATTTTGGGCCAAGCCCAACATAAAACAAAGAATTTTGGGGGTGGCTCTCAATTGATTTTCAGAAAGGAAACAAAAAATATCAATGAGAATTTGGGCCAAGCCCAAACTAAGAACCCCTTTTTAAACAAAAGTCATATTTTTTAGGCTTTTAAAAAATCCAACTCTAAAATCAATTTTATGTATTAAGTGCCTACGAACCGGTAATAATAAAATAAATCATTTTTTATAAGTTAAGCTTTGTTCAAAAAGTAAAAAAACATTCGTAAATACGAAGTTTTAGGACGAGATGTTCTAATGTATTATGCGGATTGACCCGAATTCAAAGTTTATGATTATAACAAGAGTGTGTATATATATATATATATATATATATATATATATATATATATATATAAACACATATAAATTTTGTCAAAAATCGAAAGATTTTTGTACTTTTTGAAAATACATTATCCTTATATATAAAAGGAAACTACTCTTACTTGGATATTGTCCGAACCTAAAGTACCCATATATTAGGGGAATATATTCAATTTTCTTTCAAAACCAAATGATATGCAATAATGACATTCTTTTATAAATGCGGGAAGTTGAACACAAAATAAATAGTTTATGCAAATAATCATACAGTGAATTCAAAGTTCAACCATATAGTACGGATCCTTAATATTAGGGTGTCTAACACCTTCCCTAGGGGATCACCAGAACCCTTACCTAGAACTTTGGATTACAAAGTTTTTTTCACGGTATTTGAATAAACTCTTTACCACTGGTTTTCCTAATTTCCTAAAAATTAAGTGGCGACTCTTTTTCAAAATAAAGTCCGAAAGAGCACTAATAAGTTTAAAGTAGCTTTCCGAGCGCTAACCTCGCCGGTGAAATGCGAACCATAACAGTCATCATACCTTAACTTAAACAACAAACGCTCGAATATTAGCATAGTTCTGGTAGACGGGCATAGCGGTCATGCCTTGACGGCTAAGTGCAAAATAAAAAGCAACAGGTCATTTTATGATCACAATTGTTGTCAAAACAAAACGCATGTCAAAGCGTAAAAACAAACACAAAGCCGAAAGCAAACAGGCAGATGCCATTCATCTTAAAACAGAAAAATGAAAGAGCCCAGGGACTTAGACAGAAACATATGAAGGGCGCGCGAGGCCTTACAGAGCTTTCGGACAACTTCGTCACCGCTACCATCCCTCTGCCTGAAACTGTTTAAGTTCAAACTTCTCGATGTTTATGGTCATACTTCCTAGATTTCGATACACGTTTTCTCATGGTTTTCAACATTATGTGTATCGGTGTGGTTTATTTGCACTCAATTTTTGCTATGTCAGCAGGGTGAGAGGTCTTTTGATAAGTACATCCCACCTAGAGGGAAGGCTTCTCATTGCTTTTAATTTCTGATTTTCGTACGTGCTCTTTGCGTGTGATTCTTCTGTGAGTGCAATTTGTTATTCAAAATTTGATTCTGCCTATCCTTGGTTGTTTTAGCTTAGCCTTGCCATTTGTTGCTTGAGTAGTCAAATATGCTTTCTGTAAACACCTAATTTTTGACCAACATAAGTTTTTATACATTTTTTAGCGTTTAAATACTTCTTGTAGGTCTAGATCAAATATTTTAATTTTTATTTCGTTTTTAGTAAGTCTTACTTTTAAAAATTTGAAAACTACAAAAAAATAGTCACATTTTAGGATAATTTTCGTCATTTTTTTTTTTTTTAAATATTTCTTTTAGGTTTAATTAAATATTTTAATTTTTATTTCATTTTTAGTAACTTTTTGAAATCTTCAAAAATAGAATCACATTTTAGGATAAGTCTTGTTTTTCTTTCAAGAAAAAAAAAAAGGAAAGAAAAGAAAAGAAAAATTACAAAAAATATATTTTTCTTCTAATTTGGGTTAATAAATAAGCTAGTATTTTTTTTTGGACTAGCTCTTTAGCTATTCTGTATTCTTACTAGTAAACATAGTTAGTTAATATTCTTTTTTTTTTTTTCTATCTTTATATTTTAAACATAAAAAGGAAAAAAAAAGTAAATCAAAACCTAACCTAAAACATCAACTCACCAGCCCACCATTACCATATATACACACGTCACACACACTTCCCCTACACCCCACTTTTTTTTTTCCCCCCTTTCACCTATCCTAAAACAAACATAATTCTTTTTCCCTAAAAACTCTCCTCAAACAATTATCATTGACTAGTCCTACTCCTTTACAAACTCTACAACACAACACCCACATACCCTATATAAAACCTACACCTACACGTACAAAAGAAAACCACAGAAGAGAACAAAAAAAAAAAGAGAAAAAAAACAGAAACGGAGAAACAGTAGAAATAGAACAAGGGAGAAAAAAAAACACAAAAAACAACAGAGAGCAAAAAAGAAAAAAAAAACATCATCGGAGGCAGTAGAGAAAAAAAAAAAAAAAGTTCGAGTTTGAAGTTTCCGTTCGCGGTTTCGAGTTTGTGGGCTTGAAGTTAGTCGTTATTAATTGGGAAATCGGTAGCTTCATATTATTATTTTTCAGCGAGATATTTACGCAAAAGGTAACACTAAATCTTCATTGTATAATTTAATATCACGATTATATGAGGCCTGATTCCAATGTTACGAAGTTGCTCGGATTGTGTATCTATCTAACTTGTTATCGTTCTTTGACATCATAATATGAATCATGTCTAGATTTTTGCACCGTTAAAATAATTTAAAGTAAATCTTGTATATTTCATTAAGTTTTGCTTATCCGCTTTTATTTTGTTTGTTCAAACTTCGTCAAAATTACTTGTTAAGTATTCTGTTGTAATGCGTCGTTACATGTGTTTTCTCATTGTTAATCGAAAAGAATTTGAAGGTTCGTTCCGCTACTATTTTCCATTCAATATTTTGTACGAATCAAAAATTGGTTTGGTTTCATCGTAGTTATATTTCTACAGGTTCTTATTTCTACTCACTTTCTTTTTATTTGCAAGGTAGTCGTCAGTTCGTTATTAGAGGCAACACTTGCATATCATGCTCAATTATGATTTTTTGAGTTATTTACGTCTTGGTTTCTTATCTTTGCTCAATATCATTTATATTAGGTAGTTTATAGTAGTTTTTTTTTTTTTCTTGTTCGTTGGTTTTCTTAGGAATAAAAGAACTTGTTGTAAATTTCAATTTTTGTGGGTTTGTTTTAGTTAGAACGAAAAAAAAAAATTCTTTTTATAAAAAGTGTCTTGTTGTTTACTTTTCATAGCTTTTATCCTTTCTTTGAACCATTATATGGTAAATGACACTGTAGATGTTTTCCCAAGAATAAAAAATGAGTGGCATGTTAATAGGACTGGGTATAGAAAATTGACTTTGTTTATTCCAAAATACTTTGTTCACCCTAAATAATGGATACATGACTATTTTGCCATGTTAGTGTGTTTGTAGTTTAAATTTTGCGAAGTTTTATTTCATACTTGGTAGTTTATCTTGTTTCTTTGACTTAATGATGCCTTTAAATGTAACTATTTAATTTACTATTTGGGAAGTTTGTTTGAATCCCCAAAAGCGAGTATGTTTTGATCATATTTTAGTTATGTATAATATATATATATATATTCAATGGATTTGTTAGTGCTCTTAAAAATGTTAAGTATAAAATTATTTCTTTTTGTGTGTATGTTTTAATGGTTCTGAATTTGTTAGTAACACGTTAGGTCAGAGCTTTCTTCTAACATCACTAATAGTTTATTCCATTTTGAGTTTAAAAGTTTATGATGACATAAATGGTTAGCCTTTGAATGCTCAAATCCGCTATGTTTAGTATTGAAATTTAATTTCTTTCATGAATTAGAATGAGAATGGTAGAATCCCAAGCTTGTAGTGTTAATAAATTAACTATATACACAGTATTACACACATTATAGTTAAATATATATGTAGAATAAATATATAAATGATACTATAATAGTGGATATATACATGGTATAATAATGTATATAATACATGTTATATAAGTTAAGAAAAAAAAATAAATTAAATCCTGCATGTAAATATACACAGAAAATATACTAGGAAAATATATGGTATATGCTTATAATCTATATTTTATAATGAAAATATGAGATAGTGAAGTATTTAGGTGAATAAATGGAATTTAATGGATGAGCTGAAGAATCAGAATAATAAAGATAATCATCATTTTTTAAGTAAGGCGAGTAGGTTAAAAATCCTAGGTGCGATATACAAGTTAAGGTCGCGTTTACGCGTCTAGCTGGCGTATGTCGAGGCTGAGGTCGGAACTATGCGTCTTAGTCAAGACTAGTAAGAGGTCAATAATATTTAAGCGAATCGTAGGCATAGCTAAATAAACACATTTTATTCAAAATAATTTAAGCCAAACACAAGTTGATAAAGCGACCGTGCTAGAACCACGGGACTCAAGTGGTGCCTCACACCTTCCCCTCGGTCAATAGAATTCCTTACCCGGACTTTTGTTTTCGCATCAGTAAAAATAGAGTCATTTCCTTTTGATTAGGGATTCATAAGGTGACTTGGAACACCAAAACTCAATTCCAAGTGGCGACTCTAACAAATAAAATAATCCCTCTTCAAAACGTCACTTTAATTGGAAAAACCCTTTTAAATAAAAACGAATCAAATTTATTTTTATTACCGAAAAAGAGGGGTGTGACACTTACTGAATGGCTACATTGTTGACTCAGTCTTCTTATTCTCGACCCTAGATTTTTGTTGCTTTATCGATATATGAGCAATTTTATGCTTAACTTGAGATGGTTTTCTCGCTTGGGTAATGAAAAGCATCTGTCTGTACTATTTCACTGCAAATGTGTTTAGTGGTTTTGTTTTGTGGAATATCAAATTACAAGGACGTTGAGAGTTCTGCAGCAACTCTAGATGACTTTTCTCAAGTTATTGTCGGTTGCTATGACGGAAACATATACTTTCTAAAATTTTCAAGTGGCATCCCTTGTTGGAATTTTCAAGCACATGAAGTCAAATCGCAGCCAGTCATTGACAAAAAGAGGCAATATGGCATTAAATTTTCAGCAGTGGTGGAATTTGCTAACACATCAAAATTACAGTTTGCTCTGTTGCTAGCGCACCATGAGTGACTAATTTAGTAATCCAATATGCGACTTTATCAAAATGAATCATCATAGTTGCTCGCGCAGAAGTAGCTACAAAAGATAAATATGTACGGGGCACCAAGGGACAAACTTGTGTGCATTCTTAATTGTTGCAAGGTTATCAATAACCTCTTGACTTCTGTTAGAAAACCCTCCAGGAGCAGATGATTTTCTTCCGGTTCCCATACATGTCACCATAAAGGCAAGCCGGTTCATTTGCATTAATCTGATATATTAGTCGTCAGAACTGACGAATCCTTTAGGTGATGAATTACGGTGTTCTGCTATTCTCCCACGTAACTCATGTAGATGAACTTAAGTGAACCATGAAATAAATTTCAAATGATAGTCTGCCTTTTCATCACCAATCGTCTATAGAAAACATAATTATAGTGCAGTATTTCTTCTGCCTTTGTGAAACAAAACAAGTGGTCTTAATCTTTATCTTGCAACGAGGGGACATCCCGGAGGAGTATTATCTTCCGTCCTACTCAGAACTGTTAAAGACTTCAACGCAGGACATGCTTAATGTTTTAGCTTGGGAATATTATCAGAATCTACATATTCTATACCCTCAAAATTATTGCCTTTTCTATCATGATTATTAGACTGGGGATTTCCCAACTGCATATCTTTTGATATTTAATTCCTTAACTCTTTGCTCACCTTCTGTGGTTTCTATGAGTTAGTCTACTGTACTGATTTCCATGTAAGACAGTTAATTTCAGCATTAGAGATCTAATGACATTGAACAATGTTTGCCCGGATAGTAGTCCAACTCCGGTGCAGGAATTAGGCGAGGGATTGCTGGTACGACTGGTGAGTCTTGGATTATTTTGCCCAAACTGACTAACAGGAGAGATTATAATTCTCTTCTAAGGAATGGAAGAAGAAACATTCTTATTTCTTTAGGTTGGAATTCATGAACTCTGAATGCATCCGAAAGGGCGACATCGAGGCTAACCTCCTCAGCTGCAATTAGATCTCGTGTATGTACAAAGGTTTAAGGTGGCTTGTCTAATTTCAACCCCATTTTCAGACTGTTATTAAAATTCACTGGGTATGTTAATTTATATACATGTAAAAATTTGAATACTTTGCTGATGACATAATGAACAGACTGCTGCATCATCTTTACTATTGGCAAGTCGCCTAGACTAATAGTGCTTCATTGGTCATTTAATAGTGGTGTCGTGGCATCTTAAGAGTCTTTTTGCCGACATATAGAATGTGTATATTGCTCTTTGCTTTGGTATTGCCCACTTCAAATAGGGTGAGGATGGGCATCTGCCAGGAGTTTGTACCTCCCAACCGAATCACAGGAATCAAGGTACGATAGAAGGATATCAACAATAAGGTTATCAGGCCCGACCTCCTACAAGCTGGGCTCCTGCTGGTGCCCCAATGTAACAACCTGGTTGTGGATATGTTCAGCCTGGCTCATACCCGGGCTCAGCAACCTTACCTATGCCTACCTTTTCCTGCTTTTCTCGTTAACACTTTGGTTGCAGGATTGGGACTGGGACTAGCTGGAGGAGGGACCGGCTCCAATGGAAGCAAACAAGAATAGGAAAGTATGTGTTGCACTCTTTTCCTTGGCCGAGTTTTTTTTCTTTCCAAATAGTTTTTACCAAGGTTTTTAATGAGGCAACAACCATAAAACGTATTACACTTGCAAACACGGCCAAGACACCGCACGAAGACTCCGGATAATTGAAGAGGTGAATTAAATGTCGCCCTGGCAAGATGACCAAATCATGGGAAGAATGGCGACGTTTCACTCGTTTCCCGCATGGAATTTGAGGAAGTTGGATTCTTCCACTTCCCAGGCTCATGCTATGGAGGCCTCGGAAAGTGAGGGACTATCTGTATTGGTGAAAAGTGCACCTGGAATTAGCTTGCCTGGCCGAATGCTCGAAGAGACCAGAGGGTTCGTATAGCTAGCTTCCGCTCCTGCCAGCTCGAGTCATATTTGTCAACCTCGATCAGAGCGCCACGACACAGACCACATGGGTACGACAGAGAGGTCACGTCACCCGTACTTTGGGGGTTGAAAAGTCTAACCTTAACTTTTTCAAAGAAAGCTTAGGGTAGAAGGAAGGCATCATCTTGACCTATATAAGGGAAGCTTAGGGTAGAAGGAAGATCATCTTCTTCTTCCTCATGCTCTTGTAGACATTATTTTCCCTCTCTGAATGAGCAATGTACTTGAGATTACTACTTTCGCATTTTTACATTCTTGAATCATTTTCTTGCTTTTTTTATTTTTTTTTATTTTTTTATCTTACATTGTGTTTCACACGTACTCACCGTTACTCCGAACCGGACTCATAAATGAGTTTTCGGGATTGAATACGACCTACTTGTCTTTAAGCCCTTAAAATACAAATCTCTAACTGATTACCCGTTTTCAGCGAAAAACAAAGGAGGATGAGAGGGGCATTGATGACAACGGTGATCCTAACATGATGTCTAAGCTTGACAATATTTTAGTTTCCCTCTTAAGTTAGTCCTAGTATCCTAAAAATTATACACAACAAAGGAAACTATAAGAATAAATAATACATACAACTGCAATGTATAATCACAATTAATAATACAAACATAAAGTAACGAAATTAAAAGTAAAAAGCAGTTGCAGTTCCAGTCTACATGGACTGGTATAAAGTTCGAAAGAAATTCTCGAGGGGTTCAAATTGTTACATGCCACAAAGAGGGAAAAGGGAGAAAGAGGTTAGAGTGATCTTGAACTTATCCAACATTAAAAAACAAAATAAATATGACATCTAATAGAGCTCATACGCAGAGGCAGAGCCATGATTCGAAGTTTGTGGGTTCGTAATTCTAATTCGTTTAAGTTAATGGGTTATAAATGAACAATTTATACATATTCAATGATTTTTTCAAGACAAATACAGGGTTTAGACCAAAGTTACTAGGTTCGGCCAAACCCCCGAATACTATGCTAGCTCCGCCCCTGCTCATACGATTCATCAAACATGTATAAAAGGAAAGGCCAAATGCATAGACCGCCCCTTAAACTTGTCCTTATTTTCCATCTAAACACCTTATCTAAGAACACTACAAAAAAATGGGTAATTGCAGAGGTTGAAAGTTGCAATTTGCGGAGGTTTTAACTCATGAGTTCTTTAAAAGGCTAAAAGCATAGATTGCAACTTTCAACCTCTACAAATTACTCATTTTTTTGTAGTGCGAATATGTCCCATTGAACACTTGAAGTTAATTAAAAGTGTACTATTTAAACACTAGTCGATGAAATAGTCAACAACATAAACTGCGTGCAGTTCACACGCGTGATGTGGCAAACAAGCCAATGAAAAGAGAACACATGGTCCTTAGTTACAAATAATCAATTAAAAAAACGGTTTATTTGATAAGGAAAAACGGAAATATAATTTATAATCCGCACCCGCCACCCCATTCTGCTTCTTCCTAAAAAATAGATTCGAAGTCTCTTTCCATCGAAGTGGAGGCATATCTGAATTGTGAGCTTGAGGTTTGTCACTATTAGTTTCTGGCGTATGTGATGCTGGAGTAGACATTTTTTTTTTTCTCCATTAAGGCAAAGTTCATACCTTGAATTAATTAACCAATCAGTAAAGAGAAATGAAGATTACGAATAAAATGTAAAAGATGGATATAATTATAGTGGATGTGCTTGGTTGTGGTGGAGGCCCGGGAGATATTGGCTATGGTGGTCAAAGCGGGGAGGGGGAAGCAGAGGTAGTGGAGCATACGCCAAGGAGAAAGTAATAAATTTACTTATATTTTTTTGTTTCTTTCTCATGTTGACATGTGCCCGATATCAATATATACTTATTCACGCTCTTGAAGGTCGTGTGATACACGCACTTCGCCATGTCACCAATTTGTGTTTAAATGGTGCACTTCTAATTAACTTCAAGTGTTCAATAGGATATATGCTTAGATAAGATGGAAAATAAGGATAAATTTAAGGGGCTGTCTATGCATTTGGCCTAAAGAAATCGAAAAAAGAGAAGTAACAAACATGGGTGTGTTCGGATGTTTTTCAATTTTCTTATTTCGTTTGGTTAAAAATTTTGAAAAATATTTTCTTTAGGAAAATAAGTTTCTTAAAAATGTGAAAAATAACTTCCCTAATAAAAGTCGGTAAAACAAGTCCACAAGTTACATTTCACCAACCCCCCCCCCCCCGCACACCTCCATTTTTTTTTTTTAAAAAAAGTTTTTAATTTGTTTTATTTTTTACACTACCCACCGCCACGATACCCCCCCCCCAAAATATAAAGTTCTTTAAAGTTTTTTTTTTTTTGGTCCACCCTACACCCTCTCGAATTTTCTACTTCATATATTTAATTTTACCGTTGTAAAAATTTATAAAAATGGAATATTGTTTGCGTGGTTAAATTTAGTGTGGGGTGGGTGGTGGGGGTGGCTTATAGTTGGGGGTGGGGTAGTGGGGGTGGGTGGAATGAAATAGAAAATTTAGGAGGGGTTGGGTGGAGCGGTGGTATGGGGTGGCGTGGGGTTGGGGTGGGTGGTGGTGTGGGCTAGAGGTGGGTGAAGATAAAGTGCGTTCGAGGGTGGTGGTTGGGTGGGGGTGAGATTTGTTAGGGGGTGGGAAGTGGTGGTGGGGGTGGGGTGGGGGTGGGTGTGGGGATGGGTGTGGTGTGGGGTGAGGTGGGGCTGGTAGGGCTTGAGTGGATATTTTCTGAAAAATGTTTTCAGTAAACCAACCGAACATGAGAAAATAAGTAAGAAATTCACTTATTTTCCACTACCCAACTAAACATGAGATATTAGGTAAATATTCACTTATTTTCTAAGAACATATTTTCCAGGAAAACATTTTCCTCTTATGAGAATTATTACAAACTAGTGAGGGATTGTTAGATATTTTGTAATATTTGGAGGTCTTAAATTAAACAGACACATCTGTTCATGAAAAGGCATGACTATTATGAAAAGTCATCTCTCAACTCTATAAATATAAGGACACTACAGAAGTACCATATAGAAAAATCGGCAGGTATAACGCGGGCTTTGTTGTATTCTGAAGGGAATTGCTTGTATTTCCTCAATATGTATACGGCCAATCTCTTTAAGGAAAATCAATTCTTCATGCCTCAAAGCCAATATCTTCTTCGTTTATGTTTACCTATTTTTCTAACATACCGAGCGCACCCTATATCTCCAAGCAATTAATGATGACCTTCGGCCTTTCATGACGCAAAGGTGTCAAGCACGATTTTCACAAATTTAACACCAACAAGGTTACATGAATATGTTAACTAGGTTGAAGAAGACTTAAACTTTAATATATGACAGCTTAACATTAAGCTAGATGTAAAAATAAATATAAGTTGACATGCAAGCCAAGGGTCTCTATTAACTAGATTACTTAGTATGTATAGATTTCAAGTTCAGAACGAGGAGAAAGGAATAGAGATCAATCACTCAAATGCAAACAAATGTGTGTTAGTCACATATTAAAATTCGAAAGTCAAGATTTTTAGGTGTTATCGAGTCATTTAACTCTTATGAACTGGGCATATGTTACACACATTTCTATGTCAAATAAAATGAGATAGCAATCAAAATGGGCAGTCATACTGTTAAGAGTTTCAAGGAGACATGCCTTTTCCAGATACATAGTGTCTATCAATGCAAAAGAGTTGAATATGTATGGCATATAAAGAGAATCTCGGCTAAGGATAGCATCGAAACAAACAAGTGATTGATTTTGACATGAACTTCAATTTTGAAATTTGTGAAGGCATATGGACTATGCTAACATGTCAAAAATGCAAAGCTAAGACATGGTTTCATGCTTGAATGAAGGAATTAAATTAAATTGAATATGGGAAAGACATCAAACAAGCGCATGAGTTTCATACGAAGAAATCAAACAAATTTAATGAATCCTAAATGATCAAATCTCTCTCAGCTAAGGTTCGACAATCTCTCTCAGCTAAGGTTCGACCAACTAGTAACATGAATTCTAATTGACTATTAACAATTAAATGATAAATTTGAAAGCACATCGAGGGATCGGGCAGTAAGGCAAATAGGGAAAAGAAAAAAAAATGCTTTATTTTTTACACTAACTCAAAAACTAATTCGAGATGTAGCATGTGGATGATATATAACTTTGAACATGTCATCTAGCTATGAATTTAAACATGCTTAAACAAGTAAATACATACATTATCAATTAGAATTAAGTTAGAAGCTGTACATTCAATTGTCATACAAGAATCATGTTCTCTTGACATAAAATTAAAAAAATTGAAGGGGTTGGAAGGTACCAAAGAAGGACAGGGAGATCCGAATATGTGTAGATTATTGAGACCTCAACAAAGCAAGTTCCAAAAAATGACTTTTCTCACCTGAACTTTCATACACTCATCGATAATTACACCAAGGCGCATGAGGTCAACGGTCGGCTAAACGTTCTGGGTGGCCTAAAGCCAAATTTAGATGAGTGGCCCTAACTTTTCTTAAAAAAAACTTCTTATATTTATGAAGTCTATTTTTCTAAACGGTGCAATAAACATCGGTAACAAATATATTGGTTTTTCTTCCCCCTTTTAGTTAAAATCATACCTTTTTACTTTTAAAGACTACTCTCTTCGTCTCAATTAATGTGATACTTTTCACTTTTCGAGAGTCAACTTGACTAAAGTTTGAAGCTAAATTTGATTAGATTAACTCTACATTTTAAGATTAAAGTTTATATATTTGAAAACTACGTATATACATAAAAAGTATGACATAAGTTACAACTTTTTTCATATCAATTTGGTGAAAAATACATCTTAAAATATTGATCAAAGTTCATGCAATTTGAATTTCGGGAAGCAAAAAGTACCACATACATTTAAGACAGAGGGAGTAATTTTTATTTTTTATTTTAAAAAAAATTTATTCATAAACCTATTATTAGTGAAACTGGGGCCCCCAAATTTTGGAGGCCTAAAGCCATTGTTTTGGCTGCCTTGCCCTTCAGCCGGCACTGGGTTTATCCTTTATCGATGTTTCACAGGATATCACAAAATCTTGATAAATGAGGATGGCGCAAAATGACAGTGTTCACCACACCTTGATATTCTGTATAATTGTTGAATTTATAACTTATCAAAATGTGAAGCAAGTAGTTTAATAACCAACTCTCGCCACTACCTTCTTGGGCTCGGTCAGTGATACTTGAGGTACATTTTTCACTTGTACTCATGCTACATTTGCTACATTTTTTTTGTGCAGATCTTGATTCGAGTACTAATGCGGCCCGTAACCGTGTCCAGTAGTTGTCAGATTTGAAGATTCCAGGGTGAGGTACTTGGCGATCCGCAGCACTAGACTGCCTCTATCTTTTCATTCTGTCTTTTTCCAATCTCAGACAATGTATTGAATTTTCAGCTTTTATTTATTTTACTCTTAGACGCTCTATACTCATATCGCCAGATTTTGGGTTGGCTTTGTATTTATATTTATATTTTTTCACACTTATAATTATTGGAGACGGGTTTATCATGATTTATAGTTTTCTTTAATGTTTATATCAGCTCTTTAACTAATGAAAATTGATTGAAACTGAAAATGATTCGCCCGTCGGATTGAAATGTAGATACCATCACGACTTAGGAAAATTTTAAATCGTGATAGAAAACATAAAATTAGTGAGGTATCTTTGGTGCAAAATAAAAGTTACCCTTGAAGAACTCTCTGAGTATAAGACATTATTCACATCCCTTTCCTAACTCCATAAGTTTTCAAGGTGTTTGCGGAATAAACTAGTTTATAAGCTAGGAGAAGAATTTTACATGTTTTAAAAATTAAATTATTTGAAGTGTATTACTGATTAATATAACAATATACCATGATTGTACTAGTAGCATATTGGTATAACAATATTACAATATATCAACTGTACATGTTCATTGTTTTCATTTTATACTCGCCTACTAGATTTTGTGTGCAACTCATAATTAAGGTTCCTCGATGTGCTTATTTTTAAAAACTTTTATTAATGTCTACAATAGGCCTGCAATACTCCAGCCCTTTAAATGTTGCATAAAGTGATGTAAATACGCACAAAAGTATCCATCTTCAGGCTTGTGCGACTTTCTAATCGGTTCCTAACTTTTTAGCTATAACATATACAACCATGTCAACAAATTTTCATATGATTCACTTAGCCTCTCGACATTTTAAGGGCTTTTTCCTTTGATCCGCGCTTGCATGTAGCTCAAGTCCACTCCATAGTCCTTTATTTATGTATGTAGGTGTGTCTACTGACTTTGGTTTAGTATACGTGTCTTTTATCAAAATCTCAATTAGCATTGAGGTAGTCTGACGTTTATAAAAGAATTTCAGTTGAGCATGTGTGAATATTATTGAAAGTTCTAACCTTAAAAATGATAGCCTTGTTTAGCCTTGATGATTGAAAACTCTAGAAACATTTTTCATCCATGCAATCAATGAAATACATGTTTATGTCTGTAACGACCCGTTTGACCTTTCAGAGTCTTTTTCCCAAAATACCCCTTCCTTAGTTCGACTTCAATGTTTTTGAAGAGTTCCAAGTTGTTTAGGTGGACCAAATGTTGACTTTTGAGTAAACGTGTCCGAAACTGAATTCTGACAATTCCATTAAGTCCGAGATGTCATTTGTGACTTATTCAAGTGGTGGGTTCGGGCCCCGAAGCGTTCTTTTGGGTGTTGGGTTGATTAGTTTTGGGTTTTCGAGATTTTGAGGGCTTTTCGTAGAACAACGTGTCTTAGCGGCGTTGGATCGGTGTTTTGAGGATGCAAACAAGTTTGTAACATTGTTTATACGCAATTTGCATATTCGATTTGTGTAGGGGAGGGGGGGTTCCGGGGGTGTTTGTGTGTCAAAATCAAGTTCGGAGAACACCAGAAAAATTTGGTGTTCAGTGGCTGGTTTCCTTCTTCGCGACCTCGAAGAATGGACCGCTATCGGGGCCCTTGGTGGGAAAGGTCCTTCGAGATCGCGAGGAGACGTGGGTTCTGGGTTGGTCAACTCGCGGGTTATCGTGGTCATTTGACAGGTCCTGAGATCGCGATGGACCCAACTGGGCCAGTTCGCTGATGGACATCGCGATCCCGATGACCCAGTCCGCGATTGCGATGAAGGATCGGGCTGGAGCAGTAATTAATTTTCAAACTTCAGGATTAAGCCCTATTTTATCATAATTTCTAGAGCTAGGTTTTGGGAGAGATCAAGAGTATCCTTGAAGTCTTCTTGGGGATAAGTTTCTAACCTAAAATCCCTTAGGGCCTGTTTGGAAAGCCACCTGGTAATTGGAGTTGGTGTAATTACTAGGGTAGTAATTACACAGCCTAGTAATTACTCGGTAGTATAATTACAACGACCTGTTTGTTTGTCATAACATAATTATAAGCGTGTTGTTTGGTTGCACACTTGTAATTACACAGTTAGTTTAATTTAAAAATAAAATTTAAAATTAATATTTAAAAAATATTTTCCTTTATAATAGTTATTTAATAACACATTGTTTCTTGAAAATATATTAATTAATAATCATATATTTGTAACTAATATTGTAAAATATAATTGATATATATTTTTCAAATTAATAATATTTAATTTTAATTAATTATAAAACTTAAAAGAAGACTTTTTTTTTTGTGAGAACGTCATGGATTGGATGTTTAACAAAAAAATAATATTTATAAATATAATACCATAACATTATTCAAATGTTTGACAAAAAAAATTGATCAATTGTAAGTGAAAATAAACAACATGCAATGTGAAAGCAAATAACTTAAAACTAAAAATATGACCTAAATTCAAAATCCAAAAGAAAAAGTTTAAAATTCCAACATTACATAAGTAAGTTCCGACGTAACTTAAGTAAATAATTCAAAAGAAAGGGAAAATATAAGTCTATAACCTCATTCATAACGAAATTCTACTTTAGTAACATCACTCGTTATATGACAAGTTTGTTAATAACTCATTCTATCCAATATTAAGAGGTGTAGTTTCAAAAATTAGAATAATAACACGATTATGCTAAATGAATAAAATAAAAAAATAAAAAAATACCAGTAATAACATAGAACCACAAGAAGTAAAGGTTGGGAATGAGAAGAAAAGAAATGAAAAATAAATAATATAAAAAGAAAAATACATTTTAAAAAATAAAAATAACTAAAAAGTAAAAATAAAAAAGAAATTAAAATAATAGAAATAAAAAATCAAAAGAAATTAAAATAATAGAAATAAATAAAAAATAAAAAATAAAAATAAACAAACTAAAAAGTAACCCTGTAATTATAGGGTGTAACTACACCCAATTCTCAACCCGCCTTGAGAATTGGAGAGTGTTATACACCCTAGCTCTCAATTACACCCAATTCCCACATAACTGTGTAATTACCTGGTCAAACAAACAGGCCAAATTGTGTAATTACACTCAATTATACCCAATTCCAACTACCTGGGTGGCTTTTCAAACAGGCCCTTACTTTTTGCTGATTCCTTGCATTAATTAGTAATTGAATCATGATTTTTGGTTAGAAAAAGAGGGGGTGGGGGTGGGGGGGGGGGAGGGTTAGCCCAAGTCTTAAGAGAGCTTTTTCATGAAATTAAAGGTCAAGATAATAACTTTTTGAACTAGATATTTACTAACTAAGCTATGGATAAACTAACTCTTAAATAAAATTTCAGTTTTGCCCTTGTGGGCCCGGGGTCACTTTTTAGGGTGCGTTTAGAAGTATAGTAATATGGGTGTCCAAAGACTAAAATTCTAACGTAGAACACATATTTAATAGATTTCGATCGTTCAGAGCCTCTCCGCAACGGGAAGGCGTTAGCATGATTGTTCGTGACTGTCACGACCCAAATAGCCATGAGTGGCACCCACACTAATTCACCTAGTGGGCGAACCTATCCCCTTAACCAACCGTCCAACGATTACCAATTCCCTATCCATTTTTAGACATATCAAGAATATAAACAAATAATAATCATCCAAACGTCTAGTCATGCCATAAACGATTAACAAATGCGGAAGTCTAACTATTACAACCCCAAAATTCGAAAGTCATCGTACAAGGACTCTAAAGCATAGTTGTCTAAAGAATGAACAACTGTCTGAAATGAAATAGACATCCAAAATGAGAAAGATATTCAGGCGGCCTGGCATGGATAGGAGCTCACCCTCAAATCTATCTGTAACTGGCCTCATGCTAAATATGAGGTCTAGTAGACGTCTTTGGATCACAATCTGCACTCAAAAGAATACAGCAAGGTAGTATCAGTACAAACACTATGTACCGGTAGATATCATAAGCCGACTAAGACTAGTATTATGCATAAAGGCACAACCAACAATCAATAAAAGTATCTCAAATCATGTAATTACCAACACAGCTATATCTCATGAATTATCTCAACTCTGTCACATTTCCGTACACACATGCTAAATGGTAATGTTTGCCCAAATACTCATGAGCCGATGTAATGCAATAAATAGTAGAAGTATCTCAACCGTGTACACACATGCTAAATGGAATTATTTTTCCCAGATAGTCATGAACCGATGCAATGCAATAAATAATAGAAGTATCTCAACCATGTAAACACATGCTAAATGGTATTGTTTTTCTCAGATAGTCATGACCTGCAGGGGACCCATGGAGTCCATGTACCACTCGCTCCGGAGCTGAGCTCGGATCACGAGCCCATATCTAGGCCACATTCTCACCCCCTGTCAAATGTGACTTTTTCATAGTTATATTATCTTTCTCATCACAATGTATTTTCGTTCCACAATCAATTAAGGAATGTGAACAATCAATAAGTCAATATCAAGAAACACAAGTCACCATTTCACAAGTCATATCAAGACTCAAGAATCAATTCATCAATAGCATGAATAAGGGATTACTTTAAGTCAATAAGAAGAGTATTCATTAACTCCTTCTTTACCATATCATAATAGTTAATCACACAGTCAATCAACCAATTATCAAATAAGGGAATTTCCAACCACACTTTATGTCCGAAGCCCTAATCATGCTTCTCCTATAAATTTTGATAGTTCCAAGTGTATTCGTGTTTTGATAATTTTCAAACTGTTTCAGAACCAGATAGAGACCTGGTCTGTAATTTGCTCTTTGTGGACCTTGCACAGTCAGTAGAGAACATCTATAAAGCCAAGTCACTTGCTGCATACAAGTACAGTTGTGAGTTGACCCATGCTTTAGTTCAAACTGAACGAGTGGTCTTTATCCATCCCATATGCTCCCACTATATATACAACATGATGGCAACATATTGAATAGACTTGAAAAACCTAATCCACATTGTGCAAAATCTGCCGACGCAAGTTTCTCAAGATCTCTATAGAATGAAGCCATCTATAGGCTGAAGAACATGATCCAGACACAAAATATTGTCTATGTTCTTTAGGTTATTGTAAGTCTTTGTTTACTTATGCTTAAACTGTAGACCTACTATTCCCAAAAAGGAAGCTTTCTGTAGGTATTTTAAATTCTCAAGGTTGCTTCCACAAACTCTTGAGTGGTACACTAGGCCAGAGTAAGTCTAGGTGTATTAGTGGTCCTTGGCTAGGGTTAGTCAAGTGGAGGTGCTTGCAATCGGAGTATTACAAGTATGGAGGGATATGAGAGTTAGTTCCTAGGTTGCATAAGCATTATTGTAAGGGTAAGGGATTATGGGAGTTAATTCCTAACTTACGATAGAGTTGTAACCTGAAGTTGCTCGTGTAGTGGAATTAAAATCCTACTGGTGTAGGGCTTGGTTTTTAATCTCTCGAGCAAGGAGTTTTTCACGGTAAAAACTGTGCCTTCTTTACTTACTGCATTGAATAAGGGAACTAGTACATAACTAGGTCCCTCATACACTATTTGGTGGACGCACAACCAACAACAATTGGTATAAGAAGGGTTCATTCTATAAGGTTAAAACCTAGAAAGAATCTGTAAAATGGCTTCTCCACCCAATATGGAAGAAGGTCAATCTTTCACCAGGCCACCTTAATTTAACGGAAAATTACAATGGGTGGTGGAAGACTAGAATGTACGACTTCATCATAGCTGAAGACTCAGAGCTGTGGGACATCATTTGTGATGGCCCCTGTATTCTAGTACACACAGGTGAAGATAGTATAAAAACCACCGCCAAAACAAGGAAATAATACAACGATGCTGATATGAAGGCATTGGAGAAAAATTATAAAGACAAGAAGATCCTTGTGTGTGGAATAGGACCAGATGAATACAATCGAGTCTCAGCGTGCTCATCTGCTAAAGAGATCTGGGAAGCTTTTCAAACTGCCCATGAAGGAACAACACAGGTGAAGAACTCCAAGATCAACATGCTTACCACGGAGTATAAAATGTTCAAAATGAAGGAGGGAGAATCTATTCATGATATGCACACTAGATTCACCTCTATCATTAATGATCTTTATTCTCTAGGAGAGGACATCACAACTACTAAACTGGTGAGGAAGTTGCTTGGTGTTTTGCCAGATTCCTGGGATAGTAAGGTAAATGCTATTTATGAAGCCCAAGACCTCACCAAGCTGACGGTCGATGAACTTATTGGAAACCTTAAAACCTATTAGATGAAGATGACCTTGAAGAAGGATGAAAACAATGAAGTAAAAAGAGAAAAGAGTCTTGCTCTCAAAGCTTCTAGAGAAGACTCAAGTGATGATGAATCTAAGCTGGCATATCTCTCACGAAGATTTATTAAACTGATCCGAAGAAATGGTGGAATCCCCAAGGCAGGAAGCTCCAGCAAAAACTCCAGAGGAAATGACTACCTCGGCCATAGGTGTGGTAGACCTGGTCACTTCGCTAAAGAGTGTTCTCTAAGTAAACAGGACAGTTATGAAAGAACTGCAAGGAGAAACTATCTTCCTGACAAAAGGTTCTGAAGAAATTAAGCTGCTGATGAAACAGTAAAGCAGACACTTGCTACATTAAGGGACTTCTCCAGCGAGTCTGAAGATGAGGATGATAGAGGTGATACATCCATGGTGGTCATTAAAAATGAATCCTCCAAGTGTATTTCTATCCTTGCCCTCATGTCAAAGTCAAATTCAGATGATAGTGACGAGAGTGATGAAGTGGAAGAGGTAAATTTCTTAGAGGTAAAGAAAAACCTAAAAGCCTACTCACTAAATAAACCCATGTCACTGTCAGGTGTGTTAATTAATGCCGATCATGCCCTTATTGATGAAAAGGATGCACTCACTAACTCTTGAAATCAGTAATTCTAAACTTGAAAGAGACAATTTGTTAGTGTCGATTGGAGAGGTGAGAGAGTGGGTTGATAAGACCAATTAGCTAACTATTATCCTGGAAGGTCAAATAAAAGGGGATACAAGAGCTTCTCTTAAAAGGAAGGGTGAAGCTAGTAAAATTTAGTTGAAGCTTGAAGATGAGATAAAAAGGGCAAAACAAAGTCTTACTACTGAAGTTGAGAGGAGCAACCAATTGAAGGAAGACTTGAATAGAATTAAGCTTGATCTTGACAAAACTCTCAAGCGAACCTGGTCTTCTGACGTAATTACCTCCATGTACAAGAGTAAAGGAAGCGGTAGGGAAGGGATTGGTTACAAGAAGACACCTTACAATCCTCACAGCAAGTATGTCTCCACTAGAATTGGCTTTGCACTCATTGCGGGCAAGCAGGTCACTACAAGGAGTCTTGCAAAGAAAGAATTGAATCATTTCAGAGGAACATAAACTTCATCAAAAGGAAAGCAAGTTTGGGCACAAAAGGAACTGGTTCTCAGAAGAAAGGACCTCAGAAGAAGTGTAGGATAAGGAGAGAGAAGAGGAGGGTGGATGTGACAGAAGAAGGGGTATGCACACATATGAGGTGAAGGACTGCATATGAACAAAGTACAGAACTGCTGCTCAGCACGATCAAAACTATCTAAAGACCGGTCTCTCTGTGACTCAGGTTAGTAGTTCTTTCAATACCTTCATATGTTCTCAACTATTTAAGTGCCAAGTCGGTCAAGCATCTTCTAATTCTAATTTTAAACCTTAAGTCTTCCAATCGATGCTTCATTTCTAAACCAATCTGTCTTGTCTCTCACACTTGTCCTAAAATGTCATCTCGGATAACTTAAATGCATCTCTCTTGTCCTTCCCTCTCTTCACTTACCAAAACCATCAGACCATTGAACTTTTCATTCTCTCTTCTGTCCTATACAAGGCCGTCTGAACTAACTCCTATCTCATCACTCTTACCAAGTACAAATAACTCAAAACCCTCATTCAAGCCAAATCAAAATGAACTCCCAATCGTTATCCTCTGAGAACTCAATCTCCTCTAACCAAAGTATATCTACATCTCTATCTGGTGTCTTCAAACTAAGAGGACCCTTGAATCTTGAGGAAAGATCGTCAGACTCCTCTTCAAAAGTATCGGACGAAACAAGTGGAGAGGCTGAAATGGGAAGAGGTAACATCGACAACTCTAAAGGACAACAGGTTGGAAATCATAACAGGAAAGAAAAGCCTACAGAGGTCGTACCCGTCTCTTACCCTGAGAAGAAAACTTGGTGTCCTATCTGTGCTAAAGCACCTTGTGCGTCAAAAGAAAACTCAGGAGAAGATGTTGACTCTAATAGTGATATCATACTTTGCTCAGTGCGTAATCAGATCTCTGGGGGCATGAAGGAAAACAAAGAAAAGAAAATCACAAGGAGTGACAATAGGGGAGGAGGAGATAGGCGGAAAAGAAAGTGATACTCAATCTGCCTCGCAAAAGAAATGGAGGACAAGTGTCGTTGAAAGACATGAAATTGAACTGAGAAATGAACATCTCCAAACATAGAAGATTTTCTTTGGTATGATGATTGATGTAAACCTAGAAGAGGGGACTGGGATGAAAGAACTGTGGGAGATGGTGAAATTTCAAAAGTGGACTCATCTTCTTACTCCACCGGCTCCTTGTGTGTATGAATTTGAAGTAATGGAATTGTATAAAAATCTACTTTATCTTGATGACAGTGCTCTGGCCTTAATAGTGAATATGACAGACTTTGTGCTGACTAAAACAGTACTAGCCGAAATCTTGGGAGTACCAACCAAAGGGCTGAGGGATGTGAATAGAAGGGCTTCCACCTCCTTCAAAAATGTGATTGTTAAGAAAGGCAGGTCAATCCATCCAGGAAAGCTCCTCAAACAGGATCTCAAACCCACTTGTCAACTAGTTTTTGAGTTTGTGGGCAAGGTGCTCATACCAAGAAGTGGAAGAGATGGAAGTTTCACTTTAGAACATATGGTACTCATGGATGCATTGTCAACTCTTGAACCGATCAATCTACCAGCAATCATGATCAATCATATGATCAATGCAGTGAGCACTAGTGAAAATGATCCTGGTCTTTCTTATGGCTTTTTCCTGACAAAGGTCCTTGGGCATTTTAATGTGAGGACTGGCACAGTCACCTTGGGAACATAAGAGAATGTGATCTCCATGGATACTCTAGAAGATTGTGAGTGTGTGCCTAAAGGAGCAGGCTCCACTATCTATATTCTCACCAAAGCCCTAAAGGTAGCACATGCAGAAATTAAGCAGATGAAAGGAGAGAATTCTCTTCTGAGGGATCAGTTAAAGATCAAAGTAGAAGATCTCAGGAACCAAAAGCTCTAAGATCAGGGCACTTATATTGAGAAAATTGACAATTTTCTTCAAGCCTTAGATCACCCCCAGTAATCAGCTCCAAGCATTTTCCTTTAGTCTCTGCACCCTTCCCTTGTCCTCCCTTGGTTGATGTCTTAACCCCCATGTCCTCTACCTTTCTTGTCTGACTGGCACATTAATAGTTTACTTTTACATATGCTTGTACTGTTTGAACTACTTCTTATTCTTAGGCTTTTACATTTTTTTATGCACTACTGCTTACTTGCTTGTGTTGATTGATGTGCCGGGGTTTTTGGCACATTCGACGTTTTTTGGCTATAAGTTTTACTTGTTTTTGAGGAAATCTTTGTCAATTTGATGTGTTTTTATTGTGTTTCAGGTATTTGGCATTATAGGAGTCCAAAGACGGAAGTTTCAGCAAAATGGAGCAAAACATGAAGAAGGACGTCACGTACTTGAAAGGACGGGACGTACCTGTTCCCCGCACTTGGGAGGAAAGCCACTGAAGTTTCTGAAAAAACAAGGGGAAGTACGGCTTAGAAATCACGTCCCATACATAGAAGGATGGGCTGTACTTGGTGCCTGATGTTCGGCAAAAAATGCATATATTTAGCCATTGTTTGCCTCACATCTTGGTACTTTTAATCGTCTTTTGAGTATTAATTATAGTGAACTGTGCTTAATATTATATTGTTGCATTTAAATAAAATTGGCCAAATTATTGGGTAATGATTGGGAAGAGAACATTATATTATATTATACGTAAAAGAAGAGAAATAAGAATTTGAAGTACTTACCTGGCAGCCAACAGAGGAAGAAGCTAAAGAAACTGCAAAAGAGCTTTGGCGCAACGCGTTGGTCAACATGGCTAATCTTATTGCATCAATTGGTGCGAAGAACTTAAAGTTATTTTCGGCCTCAAAATTATTTCCCAATTCATTTTGGATTCAGTTATTTTATTTGGGCTTTTTTCTACACTTATAAATATTTCAAAAGCCACAATTCTTAGACATCTTTGGCATAAAACACAAGTTTGGAGGCTAGGGTTCCTACGTATATTTTCTTTCTTTTATTCAAACCTTGTTTATGGTAATTCCTTGGTGACAATTGAGATTGAAACTCTTGTTGTGCTTATTTATTGATCAACTGCAAAAGAGCTTTGGCGCAACGCGTTGGTCAACATGGCTAATCTTATTGCGTCAATTGGTGCGAAGAACTTAAAGTTATTTTCGGCCTCAAAATTATTTCCCAATTCATTTTGGATTCAGTTATTTTATTTGGGCTTTTTTTCTACACTTATAAATATTTCAAAAGCCACAATTCTTAGACATCTTTGGCATAAAACACAAGTTTGGAGGCTAGGGTTCCTACGTATATTTTCTTTCTTTTATTCAAACCTTGTTTATGGTAATTCCTTGGTGACAATTGAGATTGAAACTCTTGTTGTGCTTATTTATTGATCGACATTATTTTTAATCAAGTAAGTTGTTGTTATTTTAATTATTCTTGTTCTTTAATGTTTTTCAAGGGATTAGCTAACCCTAGGACTCGCCCATTTACTTTGTTTAAAACTCGAAAGAGAAAGAACGGGGTTGGGATAAAATAATTAACATGAATTTGGGGCATTAACCCATATCTAATGGAAATTGACCTAGGAATAGGCGATATATAGTCTAGTTAATCTTCGGGAGAAGTTAATTTAGAGTCATTATCCGAGGCTAAATAAAATAAACTTGCTATTATTTATAATTCGAGAAATAGATTGGATCGTTACTTGAGAAATAGATTCCTTAATTCCTTACTTGTGGCCATTGATCAATTTACTTGCTTTCTAGATTAGAATTTATATTTTCGTATTTTATCAAAAACCACCATTGATGCTTTCGGTCTAGCTATTGTTAGTGATAATTCATAATCTGCTTAAATTGCCTACATATTGTTCTCTGTGGGATTCGACCCCAACCTTGTTGGGTTACTATATTTGACAACATCCGCGTTATACCATTAATAGGTGTAATTTGAGCGTATCAGTGCCCTTCCCTTGGCTTAAAGCAACATAAAGTCATTAAAGCATTGAGGAAAAGGATGTCGTGAGAGTACGTCCCGTACTTCAAAGAACGGGATGGACATTTGCCCGTACTTCTTCCAAAGTTTGAAGCTAGTCAAAGGCTGCATTTTACAAGGACGGGACGTACTTCAATGTACGTCTCGTACTCTTTCCGCAAGGGTGACTTGATTTGTTCCATGTTGAAGAAGGATTTGACTCTTATAAATAGCCAATAGGGTTTTGAATGTTTTTTTTATCACTTTCTTGCTTTTGAAATTCTGAAATTTGAGACTTGCGTGGAGCAAATTTTGTTCTTAGTTACTCTTCAAGGATTTCAAGACAATTACACTCAATTAATTTCCAATTTTATTCGTAAGATTTATCACAATTTCAATTATGCAATCTTCAATCTTTTATTGTTTTCTTGTTGCCATGAGTAGCTAAACACCTTTACTAAGGTTGTGAACCCAAGGATGGGTGTGTTGTGATTGGGGATCGTGAAAGATATACGCATAATGGATTGTTAGGGTTTATTTGTTCTTCGTTTTCATCATATAGTTTGTGGTTGCAAACATTAGCTAACGCCATAAAATTTAGTTTATTTGGGAAAATAGCTAGGGTTAGGTAAGAACAAATAACAAGAACTCAAGGCTTTAAACCTTGTTTAATAAATTCACTTAGGAATAAGAGGAATTTACTTGGCATAATTAATCGTTCTTCATGCATACTTTCTTGTATTTGGAAAAAGCATAGAAAGAAATAATCTTTTCTTATTGAGAAATAGTTCAGATTCACATAGAGGTTAAGTGCATCCATACAAACGATCCATTAGAAGTATATCAGGATCGATACCCATGATCATACACTTTATCTGACGGGAACACAACCTTGGTTCTTTTTACCCATATATTTACCACTTTAAATTTTAAGTCACTTTACATTAGTCCACGAACCAAAACAACTATAAAACCCTTTTTTCTGGAATACACCAGGATCGCAAGATTAGTATAATACTTGTTTAGTAAACTTTTCACACCATATTATCTGTGGGATTCGACCCCAACCTCGTTGGGTTACTATATTTGATAACGTCAGCGTTATACTATTAAGAGGTGTAATTTGAGCGTATCAAATTTTGGCGTCGTTGCCGGGGAATACGGTTTTGAAATTACTAAATAGTGTTTACTCTTCTTAAAGTCTTTGTCATATTCCAACACACCTTGTTTGCTACCTTGTAAACCAGGTGATCAAGGCCAACAATAAACTTCCAGTGGAGAATGTTTTTTCTTTGATGAGTCGAAGCGAGATGAAGACTTTGCATCTGCAATCATTCATCCGAGGGTGACTGCTACTACTATCAAGTTTGATAATTCCCTCTATCATATGCTCAAACAAGAGGGATACTTTCGGAATGCAGTTGATGATGACCCTCACCAACACATAACAAACTTTCTGGATGTGTGCTCTCAGCATATCCAGCGGGGTGTGACTCAAGAAGCGGTTCGATTTGAAACTCTTCAAATATTCGTTAGCCAGAGAAGCGAGAAAATGGTTCACAAAGCTGCCCCGAAACTCTATTGCTACATGGGAAGAGATGGTCAGAGTGTTTCACAAGAAGTGGTATCCTCCGAGTAAAAGAGTTGAAATTCGTGATCAGATTTACGAGTTCAAACAACATAATGGGGAACAATTTTTTGAAGCTTGGGAGAGGTACAAAGAATATTTGGATAGGAGTCCAAACCATGGTTTTCCAGATCAGATTTTGAAGGAGAAGTTCTATAGAGGGTTGGATCCTATGACCCAAGCGATAGCCAATAATGCTGCCAGCGGGTGTTTCATGAATAAGTCCTATGCTAGTATTACTGATATACTTGATCGATTGACTACACAGACAAGCATGGCATTCAAGTAATTCGATGGGCTATCACTTGGAACACCGTTGATTCAAAATATTGTGAAAGATAGCCAGGAAACGCAGCAGACGTTGGCACAATTGGCCACTAGTCTCTCTTTACTGACAAAGAGGCTTGATGAGAGAGAAGCGAAGAAGGTGAACGTTTGTGAAGATATCTCAAGCATGCCACCTGGAATGTACCAAGTCCCAGAGGGTCCATATCAAGAGGGCCCCCCTTCGCAAGATGAGAATGTTTAGTATGTAGATTACATAGCGAAAGGGGATATTCCTGGGCTAATTCAGAGATACTGGAGACCCCAACAAGGGCAGGGGTCATACAATCAAGGGAACTACAACAACAACCAAGGGAACTACAATAACAACTATGGTGGACCGAACCAAGGTAGATACAACAACAACAATGGTAACTTTGGGAACAAAAGTTCCAACCCTTACATTCCACCAAAAGGGTAGTCTAATGATCAAGGTAGTTCGAGGTTGGAGTCAATGCTTGAAAAAGTGTTGGCAAGTCAGACAAACACTGAAAAGACATTATCTGGGCTATCAGAGACAGTGGTTTCTCATTCAGCAGCTATTCAGAATCTTGAACAGCAGATGCGTGATCTTTCTAGAGAACAGCATCCTAGCTAAAAAGGGCTTCCTAGTGATACTATTCCAAACCCGAAGAATGGTGGGGCGTGGAACGTACTTTTTCTATTAGCACGAGGAGTGGTAAAATACTTCAAGGTGCTGACAAGAAGGTGGTTGATCTAGATCCAATTATTGAGGAAGAAGAGGTGCATTCTGATGTGCCTATTATTGATGATGAAGTCCGTGGTGAAGAAAAAGTTGCTGATATTCCAGAAGTTGCTGCTGATACAAGGAAACACATGATAAAAGGGGCTCTTCGCCCTTTGACTCAGATGTACAAAGCAAAGCCTCCCTTTCCTCAGAGGTTGGCAAAGAAGAATGATGATGCTAAGTGTCAGAAGTTCTATGATCAGTTGAAGTAGTTAACAGTGAATTTTCCATTCTTAGATGCTGTCAAAGAGATGCCCGGATTTGCTAAGTTTGTGAAAGACTTGCTTATGAAGAAAAGGTCTATTCAACATGAGACAGTGAATTTAACTCATCGTGTGAGTTTAATTATTGCTTCCACCACAGTTCAGAAGAAGGGAGATCCAGGGGCGTTTACCATTCCGTGTAATATTGGGCTTCATGCATTCACTCGTGCTTTGTGTGATAATGGGGCAAGTATCAACTTGATGCCCCTTGCTATTTTCAAAAAATTTGGATTGGGGACTCCTAGACCGGCTTATATGCGATTACAGATGGCAAACAGATCTATCAAGAAGCCAGTTGGGGTTATAGATGATGTGTTGGTGCAAATGGGTAAGTTCATGTTGCCTGCTGATTTCGTGATTCTGGATTGTACAGTGGATAGAGATATTCCCATCATCTTGGGAAGATCGTTCCTTGCTACGGGTAGAGCGCTTATGGACTCTGAAAAGAATGAAATTATGTTCCGAGTGAATGATGAAGAAGTGACTTTCCAAGCAAGCAAGGGGATGAAGTTGCCAAGCGCTTATGAGAGTATCTCGATTATTGATTCGTTTGATGGGATTGATGATCTTTGTCGAACACAAAATGGAAGAAGAAAGTCTGGGAGAAGCTCTCGCTGCGGTTCTGATGAACTTTGATACGTGTGATATGGAAGGCTACGTGGAAACTATAAACGCGCTTGAGGGTCTAGGTTCCTACACTTACCACCCAAGAAAGCTTGATCTTGATCTTGCAAATAGAACTACTCCACTAGCTAAGCCTTCTATTGTTGAGCCTCCAAAGCTTGAGCTTAAGCAGCTCCCAGCACACTTGAGGTATGAGTTCCTTGGTCCGAACAAGACATTGCCAGTGATCATTTCAGCATTATTGACTGAGGAACAGATTGAGCGTTTAGTGGAGATTTTACGCAAGTACAAGCGTGTTATTGGTTGGACCATAGTAGATATTTGGCGTATTCCTTCTGGTATTTGTGAGCATAAAATTCAGCTAGAAGAGGACAGTAAGCAGAGTGTTGAGCATCAGCGGAGATTGAACTAGAATATGCAAGTGGTCGTGAAAAAGGAGATCATAAAGTGGTTAGATGCTGGGGTAGTGTATCCGATTACGAAATGCAAGTGGGTAAGTCTGTTCAATGTGTACCAAAGAAAGGAAGTATCACTGTGGTACCTAATGCAAAGAATGAGCTGATTCCCACTCGTACAGTTACTGGATGATGTGTTTGCATGGACTATAGGAAGCTGAATACTGCCACTTGTAAAGACCATTTTCCTATGCCTTTCATTGATCAGATCTTTGGATAGGCTGGCTGGGAGGTCTTACTATTGCTTCCTAGATGGTTAATCGGGCTATAATCAAATCAACATTGCCTTAGAAGATCAAGAGAAGACGACTTTTACTTGTCCCTATGGGACGTTTGCGTTCAGCCGAATGCCCTTTGGGTTGTGTAATGCACCAGCCACTTTTCAGAGGTGCATGATGTCGATCTTTTCTAACATGGTAGAGGATTTCTTGAAAGTGTCTATGGATGATTTCTCAGTTGTTGGTGATTCGTTTGAGGATTGTCTTGACCATCTGAGTCAAGTGCTGAAAAGATGTGAGGAGACAAATCTCGTGCTAAATTAGGAGAAGTGCCACTTTATGGTGAAGGAAGGGATCGTCCTCGGTCATAAAATCTCTGAAAAGGGAATTGAGGTCGATCAAGCGAAGATAGATGTGATTGCAAAACTTCCTCCACCCATCTCAGTTAAAGGTGTCCGAAGTTTCTTAGGACATTTTGGGTTCTACAGGCGCTTCATCAAAGATTTCTCCAAGATTGCTAACCCGATGTGCAAGCTTCTTGAAAAAGAGGCTAAGTTTGTGTTTGATGACAAGTGCCGAAAGGCGTTTGATGAATTAAAGGAGCGCCTCACTACTGCTCCTGTTATTGTTACTCCTGATTGGTCCTTGCCCTTTGAGTTGATGTGTGATGCTAGTGGTTTCGCGATAGGTGTTGTGCTTGGCCAGAGGCACAATAAAATTATGCACCCGATCTACTATGCTAGTAGGACACTTAATGTGGCGCAGATGAACTACACGGTGACTGAGCAAGAGCTGCTTGCGATAGTATATGCTTTTGAGAAGTTTCAATCCTATTTTCTGGGGTCCAAGGTTGTGGTGTACACTGACCATCTTTGTGTTGAGGTATTTAATGGCAAAGAAGGAGGCTAAGACGTGACTGATTCGTTGGGTCCTTTTGTTACAAGAGTTTGATTTCGAGGTAAAAGATTGAAAGGGATCCGAAAATCAGGTCGCAGATCATCTCTCTAGGCTTGAGGAAACTGGGGTGCCAGCAGAAGAACTTGATATTGAAGATGCGTTTCCAGATGAGCAAGTTTTGGAGGTTTCTATGCAAGTGGCACCCTGGTATGCGGATTTTGCCAATTACTTGGTGACTGGTGTCATTCCTGACGAGATCAAATCTTATCAGAAAAAGAAATTTTTGCGGGATGTTCGTCAGTACTATTGGGATGAACCATACTTATTCAGAACTTGCGCCGATAACATTATTCGGCATTGTGTCCCAGAAAGTGAGGTGTTGGAGATTTTGAAGGCTTGCCACGACTCCCCAGTTGGGGGACATCATAGTGGTACGAAAACTGCTGCAAAGGTTCTTGAATGTGGTTGTTATTGGCCCACTTTCTTTCCTGATGCTAATTTGATGATACGATCTTGCGATCAGTGCCAACGGCAGGGGAATATTGGTAGGAGGCAAGAGATGCCTATGAACTTCGTAATGGAAGTTGAGGTGTTCGATGTTTGGATAATTGATTTTATGGGTCCCTTTGTAAGCTCTTGTGATATGAAATATATCATGATGGCTGTTGATTATGTTTCTAAATGGGTAGAAGCGGTGGCTTTACCTAATAACGAAGCCAAGAGTGCCATGAGTTTCTTGAAAAAGAACATATTTACTCGTTTTGGTACTCCAAGGGCGATAATCAATGATGGTGGTTCTCACTTTTGTAATAAAGCCTTTGCGGGATTGATGGAGAAGTATGGAGTCAAACATAGGGTGGCAACCCCTTATCATCCTCAGACAAGTGGGCAAGTGGAAGTCTCTAATAGGGAGATAAAGAGTATTTTAGTGAAAACGGTGAATGCAAATAGAATTGATTGAGCCCGCAAGCTTGATGATACTCCATGAGCTTACCAGACTGCCTTCAAGACTCCGATTGGGACTTTGACTTTCAAGCTAGTTTTTGGCAAAGCATGCCATCTGCCAGTTGAACTTGAACATAAGGCCATGTGGGCCTTGAAGAAATTGAACATGAATTGGGAAGAAACGACCAAACTCAGGTTGTTTCAACTCAATGAGATAGATGAGTTCCGCTATCAGGCCTATGAAAGTGCAGTGTTATACGAAGAGAGGATGAAGCAGTATTATGACAAGAAAATTCTGAAGCGGGAATTCTACAAGGGTGACCCCGTCCTGCTATTTAATTCTAGATTGAAACTGCTACCGGGCAAATTGAAATCACGATGGTCAGGTCCCTTTGAAGTGGTAAGTGTCTCACCCCATGGAGCTATTGAATTGAAGTCCGAAGATGGAACTCGGACATTTAAGGTGAAGGGGCAGAGGGTGAAGCACTACCATGGTATGATTTCGAGAGATAAGATTGTTGACCGATATCGGTTGAAGCACCTGGGAATGAATGACGACTCGGCATGTCCCGACCAAAAGTAAATTGGTAACACCACCGAGCTGCGACGTTAAATCAAGCGCTACATGGGAGGCAACCCATGTTTTACAGCTTTCTTAGAATAGTGTAACGTTTTTCTTTTAGACTTGTGTTAGGCTTGCAGGAATTTTGACGGTCGAAGTACAGGCTGAGAAGAACGTCCCGTACTTTATTGTACGGGGCGCACTTCATGCCCGTACTTGTAGAGCGAAGATTGCAAACTCACTGGAAATTTTTGGGAAGTACGTGAGGAAAGAACGGGCCGTACTTCATTGTACGTCCCGTACCTTCTCCGCGTACTTTATCAGGTACGTCGAATACACTCACTAGAACAAGGAAGAAAGGTACGTGCTATATGTACGTGCGTACCTTTTCCGGATATAACAAACTTTAAAAAAAAATGGGAAGTTAAAAACTAAAGGAACGAAACTTTTTTTTCCCTTCCCACTTCTAAATTCCTTCCAACTTCCCCATTCCTCACCCACGATTCCACCCTATTACCAACCCATCAATACCGGCCATTACTGCAACCCATTACTCACAATCCACCATATAATCTCACCATAGTCCTCCCAATCACTAAAACACCCAATTCCATCTTTTGTACCCGAAAAAGTAGTGGAGGAAAGGAACTTGTAGGGATCTTTTGAATTGCGTATATTATTCTCGTTGTGATCTTCCTCACAGGTATGTTGATTTAGTTCTTTCATTGTATATTCGCTTTGTGGATTGTAAGGTAGTACATATAAGTAAAATCTGATTATGGGAGCATTTGTGGGTGTAATTCAGGGTGGGGAGTGATATGCTGTCATGTATAGAACTCGTGGGGACAAATATTTCATATCCCCACTGGGTTGGAGGGCATTCCAATGATTGGTTTCAGTTTTGAAGCCTAAAGTTGTTATGCCCGCCAACTGCTCGGTAAATTGTCTCAAAGAGAATTATTATGCAACGGGTGAAGTCTGAGTAACCCGCACCCCTAAACCCCTTAATTGAATCATGAAAGAAGTAATTTACGTGTTGATGATGTTGTGTAGGCCGTCGTTAAGATTTCGCAGAGTCTAATGGCAATACTTGAGAGTACGTGATGAATGTACAGGTCGTACTTTATTGAACGTCGCGTACATCGCTCACGTACCTCAGTAGAAGATTACAGAATCGGCCCAGTTATATACCTAAAAGTACGTGAGCAAAGTACGTTCCGTAATTTATTGTACGTCACGTACCTTGATCACGTACATCAGTGAAAGGCAACAGAAACTTCTAAGCTGTAAACTCCTAAGTACGTACATAAAGTACGTCCCGTTCATCAGTGTACGTCGCGTACCTTGTGTCCGTACTTCAAAATACACCCTGTACTTTGACTGTGCGGCCTACACTGCTGAAACACTTCATTTGCAAGCAAAGACTTGCCGCTTCTTTCATGGGTCCGGTAGCAACTTTCTAACACTGTAAATGTTTTCCTCAACAGGTATGCCACCCTAACACAAAGGTAGAACTTCTACACAAGGCAAGAGGGGCAGGGTTACTACAAGGCTTAAGGATGTTCCCTCGGACCAAGATTTGTCTGATGAGGACAACAGACCATTAAAACAATTGATGATCTCAACTCGAGGCCAAGCTAACCCAGTACAGGTTCCCTCCCAGTCTGAAGAAGAGGATTCCTCTAGCTCAGATATAGTAGGGTCCGAGCCGGAACAAGCCCGAGCATCAGAAATAGCTTGGAATCCAGTGGTAACCCCTGTCACCCCCCAGGAAGTGGCAGATTATCGAAGACAGGAGGAAAGCCTGATCAGGGCTGAAGCGGAGGATGCCCTTCAATTCTCGGTAAAAGGTTCACGAGAGCGGTTTGACAAGGGCATTGAAAGTATAAAGAAAGAGGGTGCTCCTAGGCAAAATATTTAGGAATAAAAGTGAATAGGATTCTGGGATTTGGAGGATCACCCACAAATCAGGGCACTGCTGACCCACTACAAGCTAGAGGTTTTCAACAGCGAACCGGGCGACTATTGCCCAATGCTCGTGTGGGAATTCTATGCCAATTATGGTGCGCAATTGAGCACAGTTGTGAAGCCAGGAATGCTGAAGCAGGATGTCCCGTTGGCGGACGAGGTTAAGGTTCGAAAAGTGAAAGTTGATAGATCACCTGCCGCCATAAACATGTATTATTTTGGGGCTGACTTTGCTCCACCTCTTCACATGGTTGAGTACGATGATAAGATTCAGAGGAGGATGACACAGTCGGTAACGGAGTGGTTGGCCTCCGTTATAGCCAAGGGCAGCCTACGGTGGTTGAGCAAAAAGTCGAAGATATTCAAGAACACTCTGTCGCTAGAGACAAAGTTTTGGTGGGTTGTAGTGTGGTTTCGAATAATTCTGGCAGCTAGCCGCCTCCGAGGAGAAGCGACAACTCACTTCCCCTCGACGAATCTTACTAAACATCAAGGCCCATAATGGCATAAACCGATCTCATAAAAGGGAAACATCAAAACTCGAACAATCTATATATACATAAACATGCTGAAAGAACAGTGCAAGCCAGCTAGGTTGCTACATATACTGTACACAAAAGAATAGAAGCCGACAAGGCTACATCATCTGACTAATACATACAACTGTCTACAGACCTCTACTGGAATAAAAGTTGTAGAAAGGACGGGACAGGGCCCCGTCATACCCATATGCATACACATCTCAAAAGGGTGGCATACCAAAACTGACTGCAACTCCGGATCAAATGGAGCGCACTGACCACTGCTAGATCTAGAGGTCCTACTGAGCTGGACCACCTGTTTGTCTACCTGTACCTGCGGGCATGAACGCAGCCCCCCGAGCAACGGGGAGTCAGTACGGATAATGTACTGAGTATGTAAGGCATAAGAACAATATATATATATATATAAGAATCATGAATAAGATCTGAACTCATAAGCTGAAATGACTATCTGCATGTACTTGTATGAACTAGTATCTGTATGTATCTGCATAAATCTGTGTAACTGACAATGCCACTGTGGGCGCATAATATGCATGCTCATGCCTATCAATGAAGGTCATACATCTATATATATATGTGTGTATAACGCCTGATATATGTGTGTGTATAACGCCCGTCCTCTATGGCATCTCATCATATCATATCGGCTCCTCTCGGAACGCGGCCATAATCAATATCATCATCATATCATCATCATAGTGGTAATATATATATAATATATCTCTCTTATCATATATATATATATATATATATATATATATTCGCGTATATAACGCCTTTCGGTCACGGGTCAATGTACATATATATAATGAATGTAATGCATGAATAAACCGTATACATAGAACTCGGATACATAAAGCTCGGACCCATGAATGTAAGGAATCATCATAAACGGGGTACATGAACATCAAAGACTGAAGTACTCCTAATGCTTCTAAGAGTGGAGTAATATGGATCATAGGATCATGCCAAAAGAAAGAAAGGATAGCCTTAACATACCTTGAAGTATATCCAATCGTCCAACTTCTACCTCTTGAACTTGCAAGTCTACAATTAAGATAACATAGGCCTTAATTAGACTATTTACCTCACTTACTAACCATCTTTAGATACATATAGAGCTTAACGAATTATGGACAACATTTCCCTTATAAGCTTAACAACTCTTCAACTTCCCATTCAATCCAACATCAACCACAACAACAATAACAACACTTATATATATAAATACATACTCAAATTTATCCCCAATCATCTCTTAAAATAGCCTCAAATCACTACCTTGCCCTTCATCAACTTACCACTTCCACAAATACCCTCTCTTTACTTAAAATCACTAAAACTCTTGATAATAAACTCAAATACAAGGGTAGAAATCATTTACATACCTTGAGGGGTCTAAGATTCCAAGAATCACTTCAACTCCAACTTCCTAAGCTTCACAACCTTGAAGAAACCCTAGAAACAACCTTCTTCTTCACAAGCACGGGTTCACGGGGCTCGGATCTTACCAAATCTCCACTAATAATGATGGAAAATATTAGGGTTTTTTTTTTTGATTTGGAATGGAGGAAAATGAGAAATAAGGTCGTGGCTCCTATATTTATACTTGGAATTAAAAAGCTACAGCGGTCCGGTTCGACGAGCGGGTCGACGACCCGTCGACGTGTCGACGGTCCGTCGACTTGCTCCGTCGACCTGCGCCTGCAGATGCAAGGCTGCGGAACCCTATCGACGCCGCACATCGACGGTCCGTCGACCATGTCGACGACCCGTCGACGATGACTGGTGTCTGCAGATTTTCTCTGATTCAGTTCAGATCGCGTCGATTCGATTCGTTCAACTTCTAACTCTATAAATTGCCAGGAATACCTGCTGGTACCCTTGTACACGGGGTAAGACACTTTCTATCTTCAAAACTCGGGCTCGGGTCTCTATTCCAAAGGCATACCCGACTAGAAAACCATAGGTTCTACTACTACGAAAACGAGGGGTGTAACATTCTCCCCCCTTAGGAACATTCGTCCTCGAATGTTCGAACAATCCTGGGTTATAAAAATTTTGGCAGAGTTTCCCCTGTACTTATACCAATCCGTCCTGCACACAGCAACCCAAAATAATGCCACACAAGGCCACATACTATAACATACAATACTATGGCCTCACACGACCAATCACGATAACTAAAATGAAATAATACCTGGGGGTGATGATGCCTCAGACTGAACCTCCTGTACTGCTGGGAACAAATGCGGGTACTTAATCTTCATTGCCTCTTCCGCTTCCCAAGTCACTTCCTCAACATTCTTATTCCTCCACAAGACTTTAACGGAGGCTACATCCTTGGTTCGCAACCGACGGACCTTCCTGTCCAATATAGCCACTGGAACTTCTTCGTATGATAACTGCTCGGTCACCTGGATATCATCCACTGGTACAACTCTTGAAGGATCTCCGATACATTTACGAAGCATAGATACATGAAATACCGGATGTACCGACTCTAACTCAGAAGGCAATTCTAGCTCATATGCCACCGTGCCCACAGTACGAATGATCTTATATGGCCCAATATATCGAGGGCTCAACTTACCCTTCTTGCCAAACCTCATCACTCCCTTCATAGGCGAAACTTTCAGGAACACCCAATCGCCTATCTCAAACTCTAGCTTACGTCGCCGATTATCCGCATAGGATTTCTGTCGACTCTGAGCTGTTAGCAATCTCTCTCTAATCACTTTCACCTTATCAACTGCTTGCTGAATTAAGTCTGGGCCTACTAACTGATTCTCCCCGACATCAAACCATCCTATGGGCGATCTACATCTCCGCCCATATAAGGCCTCATAAGGAGCCATCTGAATACTGGAATGGTAATTGTTGTTATATGCAAACTCGATAAGAGGCAAATGATCATCCCAGCTACCTTGAAAGTCAAGCACACAAGCTCTAAGCATATCCTCAAGTGTCTGTATAGTACGCTCTGCTTGTCCATCTGTCTGGGGTGAAATGCAGTACTAAGACTCACCTGAGTCCCCAATCCCTGCTGAAAAGACTTCCAAAATTTAGCTGTGAACTGTGCTCCCCTATCTGAAATAATGGTTGTAGGAACACCATGAAGTCGTACAATCTCCTTAAGATAAAGCTTCGCATAATCCTCAACTGCATAAGTAGTTCTGACAGGCAGAAAATGGGCTGACTTTGTAAGCCTATCAACTATGACCCATATCGAATCACACTTCCGCTGAGTACGGGGAAACCCTGTAATAAAGTCCATATTAATTACCTCCCACTTCCATGTCGGAATCTCCATAGCCTGCAATAGACCTCCAGGCTTCTGGTGCTCTATTTTGACCTGTTGACAATTTGGACACCGAGCAACAAATTTCGCTATATCTCTTTTCATACCATCCCACCAATAAACTTCTTTGAGATCATGGTACATCTTTGTTGAGCCAGGATGAATAGAATAGCGAGAGTAATGTGCCTCCCCCATAACCTGCTGACGGAGTCCTGCAACATTAGGAACACATAATCTACCTCGATACCTGAGTACTCCATCACTTGTAATCACAAAGGGTGTCTTTTCTTTCTAAGGTGTTGTATCTCGGTAATGAACTAAGACAGAATCCTCATACTGACGCTCTTTTATCTCTACTACCAAAGATGACACCGTTGTGTCTTGAATAAGAACTTCCTGCATCACCTGAATCTATCAATCGAACTCCGAGGCTAGCTAATCGATGAACTTCACGGACCATTTCTCTTTTCTCTGGCGGCACATATGACAAGCTACCCATGGATTTACGACTAAGGGCATCGGCTACTACATTAGCTTTCCCTCCCGATGGATGGTACAAAATATCCATATCATAATCCTTTAGCAACTCTAGCCATCGCCTTTGACGTAAGTTCAAGTCCTTCTGCTTAAAGATGTACTGGAGACTCTTATGATCAGTATAGATATCAACATGGACACCGTATAAGTAGTGCCTCCATATTTTCAAGGCATGAATCACTGCCGCTAACTCAAGATCATGGGTTGGATAATTCTTCTCGTGCTTCTTCAACTGTCTAGAAGCATAAGCGACAACCTTACCGTGCTGCATCAACACACAGCCCAATCCAACACCTGAAGCATCACAATATACCACATAGCCATCTGTCCCTTCTGGAAGAGTCAAAACTGGTGCTGAAGTCAACTTATCCTTCAACGTCTGAAAACTCTGCTCACAAGCATCTGTCCATTGGAACTTAGCTGATTTCTGAGTCAACTTAGTCAATGGGGCTGAAAGAGAGGAAAATCCTTCTACAAACCTTCTATAATAACCTGCCAAGCCCAAGAAACTACGTATCTCTGTTGGTGCCGTGGGCCTTGGCCAATTCTTCATAGCCTCAATCTTTTGGGCATCCACTCTAATGCCTTCCTCCGAAATAATGTGACCCAGAAAAGCCACAGAGTTCAACCAGAACTCACACTTGGAAAACTTGGCATACCACTCTCTACCTCGAAGAATTCCAAGCATCGTTCGTAGATGTTTCGCATGATCAGCCTCTGACGGCGAATAAACCAGAATATCATCTATAAACACAATCACGAACAAATCTAGAAAGGGTCTGAATACACGATTCATCAAATCCATGAATACGGTTGGGGCATTAGTTAGCCCGAACGACATAACACGAAACTCATAGTGGCCATATCTAGTCCGGAATGCCGTCTTCGGAATGTCCTCTTCCTTCACCCTAACCTGGTGGTATCCTGATCTCAAGTCTATCTTCGAGAAATATTTAGCGCCTTGCAACTGATCGAATAAATCATCGATCCTCGGGAGCGGATACTTATTCTTTACAGTCACTTTATTCAATTGCCTATAATCAATACACATTCGCAAAGAGCCATCCTTCTTTCTTACAAATAACACCGGTGCTCCCCACGGCGATGTACTAGGCCTAATAAAGCCCTTCTCAAGCAAATCTTTCAACTGCTCCTTCAATTCTTTCAACTCCGCAGGTGCCATCCTATAAGGAGGAATAGATATTGGCTGAGTGTCTGGCAATAGGTCAATAGTGAAATCAATCTCTCTCTCTGGGGGAATGCCTGGAAGCTCATCTGGAAACACTTCTGGAAACTCATTAACCACAGGAACAGATTGAAGAGTCGGCGACTCTGCTTGCACATCTTGAACTCGAACTAGGTGAAAAATATACCCTTTTTTCTGATCATCTTCTCTGCCTTAAGGTAGGAAATTAAACTACCCCTAGGCAAAGCAGCATTGCCCTTCCACTCTAGGATCGGCTCGCTCGGGAAACCGGAATCGAACCATCTTTGCTCTACAATCAACATTAGCATAACAAGAAGCCAACCAATCCATGCCCATAATAACATCAAAATCAATCATATCTAACTCAATCAAATCTGCTACGGTATGGCGGTCACAAACTATAACAACACAGCCCCGGTATACTCGCCTAGCTATAACCGGATCACCAACTGGCGTAGACACCTCAAAAGGTTTAATCAACTCGGGCTCTATCCCAAACTTGCCGGCAACAAAGGGCGTAACATATGATAAAGTGGAACCTGGATCAATCAGTGCATAAACATCATGGGAGGAAACCGATAATATACCTGTAACAACATCAGGAGACGTCTCGCGGTCCTGTCTACCAGCCAATGCATACACGCGGTGCTGAGGACCGCTCGAGCTGGATGCTCCACTCCTCCCTCTACCTCGCCCTGCTGGCGTCTGAAAAACTTGCCCTGAAGGGCGCACTGCAGAAGAAGAGCCAGCCACAGACCCTGTAGGCTGAACCATACCTGTACCAACCCCCATCGGGCACTCCCTCATCCTGTGGCCTGACTGACCACAAGCATAGCAACCATCCAACCCCAATCGACACTGCCCAGCGTGTAGCCTACCACACTGAGCACACCGCGGCAAAGGTTGCCTCACCCGGCCCGACTCGACTCGGTCGTACCGAGAGCCTGATGCTCTGGAACTCTGGCCCGCTCCAGAATAAGAAGACCGATCAAACCTCGGACCTGAAAACCGCGAAGATGCACTCCCTGCTGAATGGAATGGATATCGGAATACCGTTCGTCTCTCGTCCTCCCCTAGACTCACCCCCATATCTAAAGATCGGCCCTCTTTACCATGGCCCCGGTCACGGTCACGATCTCTCCGTCCTCCTCGCCGACGCTTGCGATCCTCCAAATTTCGTGCATATGCCGTATACGGGAGATATCCATGCCTGGCCGTAATGCAAAGTAGTCGTACAAGCATCTATCAAATGTGGCCCTAGACCAGCCACAAAACGATGAACTCTATCCTCCATCTCAGCCACCATGGCTGGGGCATATCTAGCCATAGAATCAAAATACACGCAATACTCCTGGACACTCATACTGCCCTGCTCAATACGTAGAAATCTATCTGCTCGGGCTCGTCGCCCTTCTGGAGGTAAATAATGGCGAATAAAAGCATCTGAGAACTCTCGCCAAAATACCGGAGGGGCATTCTCTCCCCTAGATAACTCCCAAGTCTGATACCACTGTACTGCAATATCACGGAGTCTATACGAAGCCAACTCCACCGACTCGACCTCATCCGCGTGCATAACCCTCAAGGTCCTCTGCATACCATCAATGAAATCCTGGGGGTCCATATTTTGCTTTACCACAGAAAACTCGGGAGGACCTAACCCAAGGAAGGTCTTAACCCTCGAACTACCGGCCCTGTCTGCCTGGTCAACACCAACTCCCTGCCGCTGAGCCTGGGCGGCTACTAATCTGGTCAACAACCGTACAACATCCCGCACATCCTGGCCCTGTGCATCCGGCTGAGGAACTGGGGCAGGTGCTGGAGGCGGGGTATGCGATGTCTCAGACGGCCCCTCACTCTGAATCTCATCCTGGGCCCTCGTGGCCTGCCGAGTACGGCTAGTGGCCTCACCGGCCGCTCTCTTGCCCTTCTGGGCAGCTGTAGCTTTCTTGCGGGGCATCGCTGAAATCAGAACAATTCATCAAAAGCGAACGCTTAACACATGGCTCTATCGCACAATCTAAGAGAGAAAGAATGACATCATCCTAAATGTCCTGTAGCCTCCTGTTTATAAGTGTGGTGCACAACACGCCCATAAACAAGACTCTACTAGACACGGTCTGTAGACAACCCTAGGACGGAACTGCTCTGATACCACTTCTGTCACGACCCAAACCGATGAGTCGTGACGAGCGTCTGACCTCTAGCGACCAAACACCCCTATACTCATATCTGAATCTTACTAAACATCAAGGGCCCATAAATGGCTTAAACTGATCTCATAAAAGGGAAACATCAAAACTCCGAACAATCCGTATATATACATAACATGCCGAAGAAGAATAGTGCAAGCCGCCTAGGTCGCTACATATACCGTACACAAAAGAATGGAAGCCGACAAGGCTACATCATCCGACTAATACATACAACTATCACAACGTACCTCTACTGGAATAAAAGCTGTAGAAAGGACGGGACAGGGCCCCGTCATACCCATATGCATACACATCTCAAAAGGGTGGCATACCAAAACTGACTGCAGCTCCGGATCAAATGGACAGCACTGACCACTGCTAGATCTAGAGGTCCTACTGAGCTGGACCACACCGTTCGTCTACCCGTACCGCGGGCATGAACGCAGCCCCCGAGCAACGGGGGAGTCGCACGGATAATGTACCGAGTATGTAATAAAGAACATAATATATATATATATATATATATATATATATATATATATAAGATCGAACTCATAAGCCGAAATGACTATCGCATGTACTTGTATGAACTAGTATATCCGTATGTATCCGCATAAATCTATATAACCGACAATGCCACCGTGGGCGCATAGTATACATGCTCATGCCTATCAATGAAGGTCATACATATATACATACATATACGTATATAACGCCGATATATGTGCGTATATAACGCCCGTCTCTATTTCATCATATCATATCGGCCTCTCTCGGCCATCATATATATCATCATATCATTCATCATATCATCATCATAGTGGTAATGCGTATATAACGCCTATATCTCATCTTCTCATACACACACACACACACACACATATATATATATATATATATATATATATATATATATATATATAACGCCTATTCGGTCACGGGTCAATGTACATAAATATATAATGAATGTAATGCATGAATAAATATATATATATATACCGGATACATAAAATTGGACCCATGAACAGAAGGAATCATCATAAACGGGGTACATGAACATCAAAGACTGAAGTACTCCTAATGCTTCTAAGAGTAGAGTAATATGGAAGCTCGCTTACTCGCTTGTTGGCTCATATCATAGGATCATGCCAAAAGAAAGAAAGGATAGCCTTAACATACCTTGAAGTATATCCAATCGTCCAACTTCTACCTCTTGAACTTGCAAGTCTACAATTAAGATAACATAGGCCTTAATTAGACTATTTACCTCGCTTACTAACCATCTTTAAATACATATAGAGCTTAACGAATTATAGACAATAATTTTCCTTGTAAGCTCAACAACCCTTCAACTTCCCATTCAATCCAACATCAACCACAACAACAATAACAACACTTATATATAAATATATACTCAAATTTATCCCCAATCATCTCTTAAAATAGCCTCAAATCACTACCTTGCCCTTCATCAACTTACCACTTCCACAAATACCCTCTCTTTACTTAAAATCACTAAAACTCTTGATAATAAACTCAAATACAAGGGTAGAAATCATTTACATACCTTGAGGGGTCTAAGATTCCAAGAATCACTTCAACTCCAACTTCCTAAGCTTCACAACCTTGAAGAAACCCTAGAAACAACCTTCTTCTTCACAAGCACGGGTTCACGGGGCTCGGATCTTACCAAATCTCCACTAATATGATGGAAAATATTGGGAGAGAAAATATTAGGGTTTTTCTGATTTGGAATGGAGGAAAATGAGAAATAAGGTCGTGAACCACATATTTATACTTGGAATTAAAAAGGCTACAGCGGTCCGGTTCGACGAGCGGGTCGACGACCCGTCGACGGTCCGTCGACTTGCTCCGTCGACCTGCGCCTGCAGATGCAAGGCTGCGGAACCCTATCGACGCCGCACATCGACGGTCCATCGACCATGTCGACGACCCGTCGACGATGACTGGTGTCGGCAGATTTTCTCTGATTCGCCCGATCGCGTCGATTCGATTCGTTCAACTTCTAATCCCTGTAAATTGCCAGGAATACCTGCTGGTACCCTTGTACACGGGGTAAGACAATTTCTACCTCCCTCTCTATTCCAAAGGCATAATTTAGTTGATGCATTGGGGACATTGCATGATTTTCAATTGGGGGTGGGGATTTCTGGTGTTGTTGTAGCTTTTCTCGAGGGGTTTATTTTGTTGAAACTGGCATGTTTAGAATGTTGCTTAGGTGGAATAGAGTGGTTGTGACTTATTTGGTGTTATTTCCACGGTCGATGGCGTGTTTTTATGATGTTCGGAAATTTTGGACCCGAAAAATTTGAAAATGCATACTTAGATATAAGCTATTGGTTGACATGATTGATTCTTTATATGACATTATGATTATTGGGATATATTGTGTATGATAAATGACGACTTAGGAGGTCACGCGTGTAAAAATAATTGTCATATGCCAATGTGTGTGTGAGTTGTTAGTTTGGTTCTCACATGCATGTATAATCTAGAACTTGCCTGGTTGGTCTTGTTTGAAATCCCAAAGTTAGTTTGGTTGTGAGATGATCCTAGGCTTTCTTTGTGTAAATAGTCACTTTGCCTAAATAAGCCTGACCAAAATTTGAATGATCCCTACTTTCCATTTTTGAGCCTTTTAACCTTTTTTCTTGGCTAGCCGATTATGAAACCTTACCCTTTGCGAAATCAATCCATCTTCACACCCGTTACCTCCTTGATGCTACTAGATAGATGAGGCAAAATGCCTAAGTTGGGGGTGAATTAAATGTGGAGTAGATGTTAAAAATATGAGTTGGGGGTGGTGGAGTTTGCTAGTGGAAATTCGATGTGGTAGTTGCATATATAAGAAAAAAATGAAAAAAAAAAAAGAAGAAGAGAAAAATCAAAAAATTGTAACACAAAAAGATTTGCAATTTGGTTAGGAATAAAACCACATCGAGGTCGAAAACTTGAAAGAAAATAAAGGAGTTGGAAAGAAAAGAGGTGAATTAAGGTGAAGAGATGTGGTAGTGTTCAAGGAGGGAGAGTCACTAATATTCAAAAAGTATCCTACCCATCCCTAAGCCTACATTACAAGCCAAAACAAGTCCTAATGTGATCACAACCGAACGAGCCTAGGATGAAAACATAGAAAATAAGGGCAAGCCTATGGTATTTGCATGTGTAGATATGAATTTCTTTATGAGTATGAGTGTTTTTTTCTTCTCTTTCGTCTTCGTCCCATTCTTGTTGTATATATGTGTTTTGGGACATTCTTTGGTCTATGTGAGGGCATAAGGATGAGACTTGAGCAAAATAAAGTATCGAAAAGTAGCGTTTGTGTGCACTAATATGTCGATAATGTAATGTCATGCATTGAAGCTTCATTGTTAGTCATAGCGTTCTTGAGTTGTGCAGATGGTTTGAAAATCGAAAAATGGGGTGGTTCTTAGAAGAAAAACATACGTGCCGGTAGTTGAGAGTCAAAACCAATGTAGACATTCTTACTCTGTGATATCTAGGTGTTAGATTGAGTCTTTATGTTGTATGACTTGCTTGAGGACAAGCAAAGACTTTAAGTTGGGGGTGTTGATGTGCCGGGGTTTTTGGCACATTCGACGCTTTTTGGCTATAAGTCTTACTTGTTTTTGAGCAAGTCTTGGTCAATTTGATGTGTTTTTATTGTGTTTCTAGTATTTGGCCTTGTAGGAGTCCAAAGACGGAAGTTTCAGCAAAATGGAGCAAAACATGAAGAAGGACGTCCGTCACACGAAAGGACGGGACGTACACATTGGTTGCACTTGGGAGGAAAGCCACTGAAGTTTCTAGAAAAATAAGAGAAAGTATGGCTTGGAAAGCACGTCTTGTACATAGAAGGACGGGCCGGACTTGGTGCCGTCCCTTTTCTCCAACGAAAGTCATTAAAGCATCGAGGAAAGGACGTCGTGAGAGTACGTCCCGTACTCAAAAGAACGGGATGGACGTTTGCCCACTTCCGAAGTCCGAAGCTAGTCAAAGGCCGCATTTTACAAGGATGGGACGTACTTCAATGTACGTCTCGTACTCTTTCCGCAAACAGACGTGATTTGTTCAACATCTTGAAGAAGGATTTGACTCTTATAAATAGCCAATAGGGTTTTGAATGTTTTTTTTATCACTTTCATACTTTTGAAATTCTGAAATTTGAGACTTGCGTGGAGCAAATTTTGTTCTTAGTTACTCTTCAAGGATTTCAAGACAATTACACTTAGTTAATTTCCAGTTTTATTCGTAAGATTTATCACAATTTCAATTATGCAATCTTCAATCTTTTATTGTTTTCTTGTTGCCATGAGTAGCTAAACACCTTTACTAAGGTTGTGAACCCAAGGATGGGTGTGTTGTGATTGGGGATCGTGAAATATATACGCATAATGGATTGTTAGGGTTTATTTGTTCTTCGTTTTCATCATATAGTTAGTGGTTGCAAACATTAGCTAACGCCATAAACTTTAGTTTATTTGGGAAAATAGCTAGGCTTAAGTAAGAACAAATAATAAGAACTCAAGGCTTTAAACCTTGTTTAATAAATTCACTTAGGAATAAGGGAATTTACTTGGCATAATTAACCGTTCTTCATGCATACTTTCTTATCTTTGGAAAAAACATAGAGGTTAAGTGCATCCATACAAATGATCCATTAGAAGTATATCAAGATCGATACCCATAATCATACACTTTATCTGACGGGGACACAACCTTGGTTCTTTTTACCCATATATTTACAACTTTAAATTTTCAGTCACTTTAAATTAGTCCACAAACCAAAACAACTATAAAACCCTTTTCTGGAATACACCAGGACCGCAAGATTAGTATAATACTTGTTTAGTAAACTTTTCACACCATATTCTCTGTGGGATTTGACCCCAATCTCGTTGGGTTACTATATTTGACAACGTCCGCGTTATATCATTAATAGGTGTAATTTGAGCGTATCATTGATTCTGCTTGTAATATTCTCTGCTTGTACCTCTTGCTAGCTACATCGTGGTTGCTTCTGATGATGCCAAAAGGGGGAAGAATATGATGAATGCTGTGCATATGTAGTGAAAGTGTGGCGATGGAATCATTGTGTTGTGAGAAAGAATGCAGTGCATGTGCTTAAAGACATGCTATAGAAATGTGTCGCATCCTACTGCTGAACTAAGGGGGAAGATATGTTGTAGAAATGTGTTGCGTTGTTGCTAACATATTGTAGGTGCTCTAAAATAATGGTCTGCTACGTAGGGGGAACAAGTAGGAAGCTGGTTCTCAAGGCGAACATCTGTCTATAAGTTTGTCATCATCAAAAGGGGGGAAATTGATAGTTCCAAGTGCATTTGTGTTTTGATGATTATCAAACTATTTTAGAACCGGATAGAGACTGTCCGCATGTCTGCTCTCTCGTGAACCTTGCACGAAGAGAACAACATTTATAAAAAGCGAGCCACTACACATAAGTACAGCTATGAGTTAGCCTATGCTTTAGGTCAAAATGATTGAGTGGTCTCTATCCATTCTACATTCTCCCACTATATATACAACATGATGGCAACATATTGCTTAGACTTGAAAAACCTAATCCACGTTGTGTAAAATCTACCGATGCAAGTTTTTCAAGATCTTTCAAGAACAAAGCCATCTACAGGCTGAAGAACCTGATCCAGACATAAGATTTTGTCTATGTTCTTTAAGTTGTTGTAAGTCTTTGTTTACTTGTGCTTAAAATGTAAACTTAATCTTCCAATAAAGGAAGCTGTTTGTAGGTATTCTAAATTCTCAAGGCTGCTTCCACAAGCTCTTGAGTGGTACACTAGGCTAGAGTATGTCTAGGTGTATTAGTGGTCCTTGGTTAGAGTTAGTCAAGCAAAGGTGCTCGCAATTGGATTATTGCAAGTGTGGAGGGACTATGAGAGTTAGTTCCTAGGTTGCATAAGCGTTATTATAAGGGTAAGAGATTATGGGAGTTAATTCCTAACTTACGACAGAGTTGTAACCTGAAGTTGCTCGTGTAGTGGAATTGAAATCCTACTGGTGTAGGTCATGATTTTTAATCCCTTGAGCAAAGAGTTTTCCACGGTAAAAACTGTGTCTTCTTTACTTACTGCATTGAATAAGGGAATTCGTACACAATCAGGTCCCTCATATACTATTTGATGGACGCACAACCAATAACAAATTTCATAACACATACAATCAACTAATCAAAGTCTAACTCAAGAGAGGACCGTAACCTACCTCATAGAAGAACTGGGACAATGCAATCACTCTGTGATAGGTTTCCCCTTTCACAAAGCTTCCGAACGTTCAAAATCTAGAAATATAGCGCTACATGAGTATTTGAATTATCTACTCAAACAATACAACAATTGAGGAAAAGAACCCAACTACTTCTACCCTTTTTAAACGGATAAACTACCACTAAGCGTGAATTCATACTAGTATCGATCCCAATAATCATATTCTATCCATTCGTGGGTTTTCTAATCGTTTCAACTCTTTTACAAGCAATTTTTATGCTAAAGTTATCATTTTTATGAAACCCTAAGTCTCAATACATCATTCCCATCATGCAATAATCAAATTCTCATCCTAGGAAGTGATAGTCTACGCTTCTAGATGATTACAAAACAATAAAAATCAGTAACCCATTTATTTATTCGAGGGTTTGGAGTTTCTAGGGTTCTATCCTTTCATTCCCCATTAAAGACCCTTTAATTAATCATGGAACCTAACACTATGATGGAATGAACAAGATGAAGGGTTGAGACTTACCTCTCAAGAGTGTTTTAGCCCTAGCCTTAGAATTTCACCACAGGAGTTCTTGGAAACAGTTTTGGAATTGTGTGGGGAATAGGTCCGGAATAAAGAATATACAACACGAATTCTGCCTCGCGTCGACTGCTGCAGCGGTCAAGCTATAACGGGAAGCTTCCCGCTATAGCGGACCTCATTAATCCCCTGCTCCCCGCTGCGGCGAGCCTATCACCGCTATGACAGTCCCGCTACAGCGGTCCCCTACCCACTACAGCGGTCCATTTTGACCAGTAGCTCGATTTTTCCATCAGTTTTTCATCCAAAAAACCAAACACCAATCTGAGGCCCAACATATGCAAACAAAACATGTACATATACATAAAAACGCGCTACGGACCCCGCAGCCTCGGAATTCCCAACGGAGGTCTACTTTTCTAAGTCACCCAACATAACGACCTAGTTGGTCGTTATATCAGATACCAATTAAACACCCGTTCATCCTCGAACGGACAAGGAAGAAACACAAGGGAAAAAAATACCTGACTTAGTGAAAAACTGGGTATAATTCTTTCGCATATCGAATCCTGTCTCCCAAGTAGCTTCCTCAACGGGACAGTTCTTCCACTGAACCTTCGCTGAAGCTATTTCCTTCAACCACAACTTGCAAACCTCTCTATCTAAAATAGCAATAGGCTCTTCCTCATAGGACATATTCTCATCCAATAAGACATAATCCCAACGAATGATAAACGAACCATCACCATGATATCTCTTCAACATAGAAACGTGAAACACAGGATGCACATCTGACAGACCTGGGGGCAAAGCCAACTCATAGGCTACATCACCCCAGATGATTGAGAATCTCAAATGGACTAATGAATCTGGGACTGAGCTTACCTTTCTTCTCAAACCTCATCACACCCTTCATGGGTGAGACCTTCAACAAGACTTGTTCCCCAACCATGAACTTAAGATCTCGGACCTTTCGATCCGCATACTCTTTCTGTCTACTCTGAGCAGCCAAGAGCTTTTCCTGAATCACTTTGACTTTATCTAATGACTCCCTCAAAAGATGTGTACCCCATGGCCTTACCTTGAAAGCATCAAACCACCCGATAGAAGACCTACATCTCCTCTCATAAAGAGCCTCAAACGGGGCCAAGTCAATGCTCGAGTGGTAGCTATTATTATAAGCAAACTCAGCCAATGGTAAGAACTGATCCCAATGGCCACTGAAGTCAATAACACAGGCTCGGAGCATATCCTCTAGGAACTGAATAGTCTGCTCATACTGGCCATCTGTCTAAGGGTGGAAAGTTGTACTAAGGTCCAATCTAGTATCCAATTCCAAATGCAAATTCTTCCAGAACCGGGATGTAAACGTCGTGCGTCTATCGGATATGATGGAAATAGGAACCCCAAGCAGGCGAACAATCTCCCGGATATAAAGTTGGGCCAACTTCTGAGCCATATAGGTAATCTGAACCGGTATGAAATGGGCAGACTTGGTCAATCTATCAACAATGACCCAAATCGAATCAAACTTACCCAAGGTCTATGGAAGACCAACCAAAAAGTCCATCGCTATCCTCTCCCACATCCACTCTGGAATGGGCATCCTGTGAAGTGTACCCCAGGGTCTCTGGTGCTCGTACTTCACGTGATGGAAATTTAAACATTATGCAACAAACTCAACAATGTAACACTTCATCCTAGCCCACCAGTAGTGCTGCCTCAAGTCACGGTACATCTTGGTAGCACCAGGATGAATGGAATATCTAGAACTGTGAGCCTCCGCTAAAATTGTCTTAATTAGATCATTAACACGGGGAACACAAACACGCCCCTTGATTCTCAAGACACCTTCCCCATCAATCACGGCCTCCTTGGCCTCACCACACAAGACTTTATCGCGAATCTTACTCAAACTCGCATCCTCGAACTGTCTGGCCTTAATCTGCTCCAGAAATGATGATATCGCCTTAATACAAGCCAACACTCTGCCCTAACCAGACACATCAAGCCTTATGAAACGTTAGCCAGGGTCTGAGACTCCCTAAATAATAGATGCTTTGAGGCAATCAATCGAGCTGAACTCCCCATACTGGCTGATTTCCTACTCAAAGCATGTACTACCATATTTGCCTGGCCAGGATGATACAAAATAGTAATATCATAATCCTTAAGCAACTCCATCCATCTTCGCTGTCAAGAATTAAGATCCCTCTGAGTGAACACATGCTGGAGACTGCCATGATCAGTAAATACCTTGCAATGGGCACCATAGAGATAGTGCCTCCAAATCTTCAACTCAAAAACCACAGCTGCCAACTCCAAGTCATGAGTAGGATACTTCTTCTTATAGATCTTCAGCTGTCTGGAAGCATAAGCAATCACCTTCTTTTCCTGCATCAAAACAGCACCCAAACCAGAACGAAATGTGTCACAATAAACTACAAAGTCCTTGCCCTCCACGGCAAAGATAGAATAAGAGTTGTAATCAACAAGGTCTTGAGTTTTTGGAAGCTCTCCTCACACTCATCGGACCACTGGAAGGGTACCTCTTTCTGAGTCAAACGGGTCAAATGCGAAGCAATAGAGGTGAACCCCTTCACGAACCGACGGAAGTAACTAGCCAAACCCACGAAACTGTGGATCTCTATCATGGAAGTGGGCCTGGCCCAACCTCTTACTGCCTCAATTTTCTTCAAATCCACCATAATCCCTTCTTTCGAAACCACATGTCCAAAGAAAGACACAGATGCAAGCCAAAATTCACACTTAGAGAACTTAGCATAAAACTGCCTGTTCTCAGCAACCCAAGAACAACTCTTAAGTGCCTTTCATGGTCTTCCTTACTCTTTAAATATACCAGAATGTCATCGATAAACACTATCATAAATGAGTCTAAGTATGACTTAAAAATGCCATTCACCAAATCTATAAAGGTAGCTGGGGCATTAGTAAGCCCAAAAGACATAACCAGAAACTCATAATGCCCATACTTGGTCCAGAAAGCTGTCTTAGGAATATCCTCTGCTCAAATTTTTAACTGATAATAGCCCGATCTCAGATCAATTTTCGAAAACACAGAAGCCCCCTGAAGCTGGTCAAACAAGTCATCAATACGAGGGATGGGGTATTTATTTCGGATGGTGACTTTATTTAACTGGCGGTAATCAATGCACATCCGCATAGTCCTATCTTTCTTTTTCACAAACAGAACATAAGCGCCCCACGGGGAGACACTCGGACGGATGAAACCCTTACTAAGAAGATCTTGAAGTTGTTCCTTTAATTCCCTCAACTCTGCAGATGCCATCCAATATGGCGGGATAGATATAGGGTGGGTCCTTGCCTCTAAGTTGATATAGAAATCAATGTCACAGTTAGGTGGCATGCCCGATGAGTTGGCATGAAACACCTCCGCAAACTCACGTACCACAGGAACTGACTCAAAAGAAGGACCGTCAACACTAGCATCACGGATATGTGCCAAATAAGCCAAGCACCCCCTATCTATTAACTTCTTTGCACGAATAAAGAAAATGATATTATTTGGGGAGGGACTAAGGTTACCCTTCCACTCAAGTTAGGCACCCCGGGCATAGCTAAGGTGATTGTCTTGGCATGACAGTCCAGAATTGTGTGATAAGGAGCTAGCCAACTCATACATAGGATGACATCAAAATCTACCATGTCTAAAATCACTAAGTCAACCCAGGTGCCATACCCCGTAAGTGTGACAGTACAAGATCGAAAAACTCTATCTACAACCACAGAGTCTCCAACTGGAGTAGATACATGTATAGGGGCATTAAGTAAATCACAGACCATATCAAGACCCATATAGAAATATGTAGACACATAAGAAAATGTAGAACCTGGTAAAAAATACAGAAGCCATCCGGTGACAGAATGAGATGTTACCTATAATAACTGTATCAAAGCCCTCAGCCTCTATCCTGCCAGGAAAAGTATAACAATGGACCCATCCGCCAGTAGCCTACGAACCATTACGATCAACCTGCCGTGTCTGAGGTTCGCCCCTGCCAGGCTAATGTCTACCTCTACCAATCTGAAACCTGCCTCTGTTAGGCTTGTTTCCACCTCTACCTACCGTGTAACCGCCACGCCCAAACTGAGCGTGATTACTCCCATAAGATCCTCCCCTCTAACGATCGGAGCTCAGAGCACGAACCGTACCCGGCCACCTTGCCTAAGTCTGGGAAACCTTCTTTTGAAATGCCCCGTATCACTGCACTCGAAACATCCGTTGTCTAATGTCGGACGCTGAGCATAAATGGTCAAAGCCGAATAACCACTATAATTTCAAGCTCGGTGCGAACCCCCCCCCGGAATAAGGCTTGGCCCACGATGGGCCCCCCCGCAGCTCGTATGGCCGACCGAACGAGGCGTGCGTCGAAAAGACCTGGAACCCTGGCTCTTTGAGAAAGAGCCACTGAAACTGCCACCCCTTCGGGCCTTCTTCTCTGCGTACTTATTATAATCGTCTTGCCTCACAAACCTCGACGGTCCTAACATAATCCACTACTTCCTGAAAGGAAGCACCTATTGCTGTAAGCTGAAGAGCTGACAGCTGAAGGGCAGTGTTCAATCCCTTCACAAATCTCCTAACCCTCTCCTCCTCAGTAGGCACAAGCTGGAGGGCATAGCGAGACAACGAATGGAACCGAGCCTCACAAGCATCCACAGACAAATTATCCTGCTCAATATTACTGAACTCATCACGCCTGTAGTCCCTCAAAGTAAGAGGAACATACTTGTCTAAAAACACCTGATAAAACTGAGTCCATGGCAACGGAGGTGATCCCGCTGGCCTGCACTCTACAAAAGCCCTCTACCATAACTTGGCATCACCCAGGAGTTGGAAAGTCACAAACTCCACACCATACTTCTCTATTGCCCCTATCTTATGAAGCCTCTCATGACATTCCATAAGGAACTCGTAAGTATCCTGAACCTCAGTGCCGAAGAATTCTGGAAGCTTCATCTTAGTGAACCTCCAAAACAAATCATACTCATCCCCGGTCAACACTGGACCTCCTTGTGGTCTAGGAAATATCTCCAATCCTGGAGCCTCATCCAAACGATGAGCCACAGCTGTAGCATATTGTGACCCCGGAGCATGGACTCCGCTTCGGATCACCCACTCGGCACCACCGAGCACCGGAACCGGTAACACACCTGCCTCTATCAAACCATTCAGCAGGTTCAACACTCAGACCATCACATCTAACAACACTGGAGGAGCTATATATCTGGCTGAGTTGGTATTGCTTCAAATTCAGCTGCCTCATCTGGAACTACCGGAGTCTCAGGGGACTCAACGCGATTCTAACCAGTCGCAGGAGCCCCGGCCCTGGCTGGTGCTGCTGCTCCCCTGCCTCTACCATGAGCATAACCTCTGGCCTGGCCTCCTCCACGAACTGCGGCCCCAGCGGCCTGACCTCCCCCACGAACTGCGGCCCCAGCGGTGACGCTAGTGGCTGGCGTGGGTACCTCGTTAGCTCTCTTTGTTGCCGCACGATTCCTCACCATCTGTGAAAGAATAGAAAGAAAATTCAGATACCAATTTAAATCATCCAGATACCAATTGGAATCAAGTAACACGAAAGAAGGAAAGAATTTGAATTTTCCTAGTGTCCCATAGCCTCTTGAAGATAAGTAAATACGTCTCCGTGCCGATCCGCAAGACTCGACTAGACATGTCCTCGTACAAGGAGAGCGATGAACCTAAGGCTCTGATACCAACTTTGTCACGACCCAAATACCCGTAAGTGGCACCCATACTAATTCACCTAGTGGGCGAAGTAGTCCCTTTAACCAACCGTCCAATGATTACCAATTCCCTAGCCTTTTTTAGACATATCAAGAATATAAACAAGTAATAATCATCCAAACGTCTAGTCATGTCATAAACAATTAACAAATGCGGAAGTCTAACTATTACAATCCCAAAATCCGAAAGTCATCGTACAAGGAATCTAAAACATAACTGTCTAAAGAATGAACAACTGTCTGAACTAAACATAAATGTCTGAAATAAAATAGACATCCAAAATGAGAAAGATCTTCAGGCGGCCTGGCATGGATAGGAGCTCACCCTCAAATCTGTCGATAACTGGCCTCACGCTAAATATGAGGTCTGGTAGACATCTCTGGATCACAATCTGCACTCAAAAGAATGCAGCAAGGTAGTATGTACCGATAGATATCATAAGCTGACTAAGATTAGTACCATGCATAAAATCACGAAATGAATAAAATAGACAGATAGGCACAACAGCACATAACCACAAAAAATTATCAACAAGAATCATCCCACTGAATTAAGATAAGCCCACACAACCAACAATCAATAAAAGTAACTCAAATCATGTAATTACCAACACAACCGTATCTCACAAATTATCTCAACTCTGTTATATATCCGTACACGCATGCTAAATGGTAATTTTTGCCCAAATAGCTATGAGCCAATGTAATGCAATAAATGATAGAAGTATCTCAACCGTGTACACACATGCTGGTATAGTTTTTTCCAGATAGTCATGACCTGCAGGGGACCCATGGTGTCCATGTACCACTCGCTCCGGAACTGACCTCGGATCACGAGCCCGTAACTAGGCCACATCCTCACCCCCTGTTAAATGTGCTTTTTTCATATTTATATTATCTTTCTCATCACAATGTATTTTCATTCCACAATCAATTAAGGAATGTGAACAATCAATAAATCAATATCAAGGAACACAAGTCACCATGTCACAAGTCATATCAAGACTCAATGATAAATTCATCAGTACCATGAATAAGGGATTACTTCAAGTCAACAAGAAGAGTATTTATTAACTTCTTCTTTACCATATCATAATAGTTAATCACATAGTCAATCAACCAATTATCAAATAAGGGAATTTCCAATCACACTTTATGTCTGAAGCCCTAATCATGCTTCGCCTATCAATTTCATAACACATACAATTAACTAATAAAAGTCTAACTCAAGTAAATCATAACCTACCTCAAAGCAGAACTAGGACAATGCAATCACTCCGTGATAGCTTTCCCCTTTGGCAAAGCTTCCGAACGTTTAAAGTCTAGAAATATAGCGCTACATGAGTATTCAAATCATCTACTCAAACAATACAACAATTGGGGAAAAGAACCCAACTACTTCTACCCTTTTTAAACGGATGAACTACCACTAAGCATGAATTCATACTAGTATCGATCCCAATAATCATATTCTATCCATTCGTGGGTTTTCTAATCGTTTCAACCCTTTTACAAGCAATTTTTATGCTAAAGTTACCATTTTTATGAAACCCTAAGTCTCAATATATCATTCCCATCATGCAATAATCAAATTCTCATCCTAGGAACTGATAGTCTACGCTTCTAGATGATTACACAACAATAAAAATCGATAACCCATTCATTTATTCGAGGGTTTGGAGTTTCTAGGGTTCTATCCTTTCATTCCCCATTAGAGACCCTTTAATTAATCATGGAACCTAACACTATGATGGAATGAACAAGATGAAGGGTTGAGACTTACCTCTCAAGAGTGTTTTAGCCCTAGCCTTAGAATTTCGCCATAGGAGTTCTTGGAAATAGTTTTGGAGTTGTGTGGGGAATGGGTCCGGAATAAAGAATATAAAACACAGATACTGCCAAGCGTTGACCACTGCAACGGTCACGCTATAGCGGGAAGCCTCCCACTATGGCGGACCTCATTAATCCCCAGCTCCCCGCGGCGACGAGCCTATCAATGCTACGACGGACCCGCTATCGCAGTCCCTTACCCACTGCAGCGGTCCATTTTGACCAGTAACTAGGTTTTTCCACTAAATTTTCACCCAAAAATCCCAACACCAATCCGAGGCCCTACGGACGCAAACAAATCATGCACATATATATAACAACGCACTACGGACTCACCCGCGGTCTTAAAATTTCCAACGGAGGTCTAGTTTTCTGCGTCACCTCCCCCTATAACGACCTAGCGGGTTGTTACAGTGACTCCCGCTCGACCTTCGAGGTAGGTTATGGCTTATCTTTTTAGACTCTAATTTTGAGAAGCATATGTAGTTTATAAATATTGACGGGGAAAGCATATCGGCCTTCCGACATGATTTTGGTGATAAATTCACTAGTTTGGTATGGATGTTTTTATGTGGGCTTGTAGTCATGTTTGATTAATATTTGTGATTATTGTCTAATTCCCTCTTCGTTATCTGATATCTCATTTATCTCATGAAAAAGGGAAGGATAGTAATAATAACTTGAGCTTTGATCAGTATTCTTTTGGCATGCAACTATTGATTCTATGAGTAGTGATATTGTTGAAATTGATTCCATGCATGATATGTCTTCCATATTTCATATTTGATGACATGATGGTAAAGTGATCGAGATATGGCCGGATAGGCCGGAAAAGGAATGATATGAGTGGTAGGCCGGGAAAAGAATATGGACTTGATTTGAGATGATAGAGTATGATTTACAGCCTCCGAGGTCTTTGCCGGAGCGTGATTCTCAGCCTCCGAGGTCTTTGCTAGAAGGTAGCTAGAGGTACATGGACTTTATGGGGCCCTCCTGGGTTATTACTATGAGACATTTCCCTTAGCATGTGTGTACGAGATTGGGTAGTGTCCAGAGCATTGCATTGCATTCATGCATTCATTCTTAAATTGTTTAATTGATGATTTACATACTTATTCTGAACATTTACTTGAATGTCATATCTATTCTGGTTGGTCTATTCAGTGTGGTTAATCTTTATATCTTATCCGTGTTATCTGATCGTTGTCGGCGTATGATGCCTATGAGTACTAGTGTTGTACTCAGACTACTCTTGGTCCACTTTAGTTGAGTGCAGATTTGGATCCGGGTTCCAGTTCGAGACCTTGCGGCTGATCCTGAGGCATTACATTCGGCGGTTCCAGGGTGAGCTTCCTGATCCGCCAGCAATCCTGAACCTTCCTCTATCTTTTTTTTTTCTTTCTTTATTTCATGTCAAGACAGTGGTTATCCTATCAGTATTAAACTTGTAATAATTCGTAGATACTCTTGTACAAGTCAAGACCATGTTTTGGGGTTGTAACTGTTTAAGCACTTTCCGCACTATATATATTATCATGTATGTTTAAGAAGTATTTCACTTGTTAGATTTCTGCATTTCTTCCTTATAAATGATGTTGAATAAGGGGATGGTTCGGCCACCTGGGGAATTGTGTGAGTGTCATCATGATCCGTGAAATGGGTCATCGTAATGTCTATATGTTCATTTGTAATATGGATCGATTAATTACTTGGTATATTACTTTGTGTTGACAACTCTTTTATAGTATTCACAAGTACGAAAGTAAAATTTAATAATAAATCGTTGAAATATATTTCCGTATGCTAATAATATTTTCACAAAATATGAAGTATTAATCAACAAGACTTAATATACCATATCATACTAAAAAAATTAATGGTATATCTATATTTTGCTAGAATTGAAATCTCATAAACATCTTTTCAAACTCGATTTTCAAACTTTGAATTGAAATTTGTTCTTGATTGCATGCTATTTTATGGCACTATATGATTTCCTGATTTTGAATAACTTACCCTCTTCAACTTTTTGATGTAAAGGATTACTAATTATTTTGGCACCATCAGTGTCTATACTTCTAGAATACTATGTTTTACTATGCCTTTCATGTGGTTACCATTTCAAGATATTCAGGATAGTATGCTTAGTATTATGTTCATGCTTTGTAAACTTTTCCACTATTGACACCTAATTTTCACCTCATGAGATGCGTATTTTAATTTTCAAATTTCCCAAGTCAAAGACGGAGTAAGGGCACTTCCTTTCAATTTTAAAATTTTAAAAATCCCGAGAAAATTACAAAAATGCCTTTTAATTATTATTCCCTGAAAAAACTGACAAATGTGAGAAATATGAGTTATTTACTTTCATCCCGCTCCTCCTAGTCCGGAAAAATTATTAATTTAAACAACGTATTAATTACGGCCCATCTTGACCGCATTTTTTCACATTTTTAAATATTACCCGGAACTATGTCAATATTGGGCTTGTTTTAAAGCTAATATTTTATATTTGCGAGTTTTGAATTTTAATTTACTTAAATAATTATTTTACTTAGTAAAATGAATATTTTTAATATATGGTTTAATATGATTTAAATTGAGGAGGGATTTTTATTTATTATTTTTAAACTATGGGGGGTTAATGTTTTTAAAAAAAAGGGGTGTGAAACTTCACACCCCCCTCATTTCATTTGTTTCACCCAACCCCTTTTCTCCTTTTCCTCAGGCGATTTATTTTCTGCCCTAGGATTCCGTTGTCGATGGCCAATCCACGGCTGTTTTTCGCCAGATTTTTGAGGGGCTTTGTTCCCTGTCACGAGTTCTCACCATTTTCAGGTTTAATTTCCTATAATTTTCAATAGTTGGTCTCGAATTTGAATTACTTTGGGGATGTTGCTCGAGTTTCTCATTTGCATAGTTTTCATGGGTAGAGCCTTGATCCCTTAGCCAACTTGTGCACTATGTACATTAAATGAGGGATTTAGGGTAATTTCCCAAAGAATTTTTCTGATTTGAGTACAACTGTTGGGAGATTCTATCTGTTTCCCAAAGGGCCAAGAAGGCGCGAGATGATAGAGAGCAGATTTCTGTCCGTGGAGTGGACTTTTTCTGATTATTGCATTTACTTTAAAAGCCTTGTAATCCCACTTGGGAAAATATTATTAATAAAAAGCACCGGGATTTTTATTTTTGGGAACAATACATTTATTTTACATATGGCACAATTCTACTTCATACGCTAGTAGCCTCGGATCAACGAGGTGTAGGAAAGCGAATTATACATTGTCTAAATGCTTATTTGATATAACTGATTTGTGTGAAGATCATATATACTATTGAAACTCTTGATTGGTCCACATTCCGGACACTACCTAAAAGAAAAACCAAGAAAACAACCCCTAACACTAAATTTAGCTCCACTTTTAAAAAGGTTGATTTGTTAATAGGAAATGGAGACTCCAGATAGCACGAGTGCGACTTCTCCTTACAACAACCTAGTCAGTGACGATGAGAACATGGAAGAAACAAGTGAGAAAACCCGATAGTGGGACGATAGTATGACCCTGGCTACTGCAAGAATGAAAGAAGCTATCCAAACCACTAAGGCGGCCAATGAGAAGATGAAAGAAGCCAAAACTCTCCTAGCTTATGTTGAGGAACTAACTAAGCAACACCCTCCAATCGAGTAAAATGGGAAAAGACAGCTGAACCACCACTTGGGGGTTATGTCCCACTCAGTCAACAAGAAGGGCTTGACCCCATACCTTATGGAAATGACAAACTACTTATCCCCAATCTGAAAGTCTATGGACACCCGGGCGAATCTCAGCTGGAGCAATCTCCAGTTTCATACACAATTGTTCTCAAGGGCACGAGATCTCACAATTGGGGTACGCCAGTGGAAATTTCCAAACAAGAACTCTTAGAGACTTTGGGGAGTTTTGGAGTGTACGCGCAAAGCCCAAATCTATTACCGCCGTGTGCTCCTTCTATGATTTACAGAAAGTGCCTCTGCCACTGAATCAGTCAGGCCATACAGCCAATGAGTGTGGAGCATTGGAAAGAAAGCTTATTCAATGGATTGACCAAGGGAGAATTAGCCAATTGTGGGGGCCCTACTCTTTCCTGACCCATGACCAAGGGAAAAATCACCCAGAAAGGATATTGAAGGTTAGGTTCTAGAGGAGCGACTTCTCTAAATTCGAAGAGTCATATGCCAGGATTCACTCCCTACTGTGTAATGTGAAGAAAATAAGAGCAGTGCCACAAACCTATCAGGGTCGCCCAGGATATCTAAGAGAAAGGGTTTGCGTGGATCATTATGGCCGCCCTGGCCACGACATTGAGAAATGTGTGGATTTCAAGCTTGAATTGGAATGCCTCATGAATGAAGGCCATGTTTGGATTGTCACAGAAAGACAAGGATAGAAGATGAAGATAAAGAAGACAATGAAGACCGGCTTAGTATGGTTGGGTAGAAGAACATAAGTATCCCTTTACTATTTTCAATAAGATAGAATATCCCTTTCCCTTTTTATGTAAACGGAACCATGCCGACCTGATGTCCCAGTAGGGATACATGGGAAGCCTACTTAAGTCCTGGTAAGAGTAGAAAACTAAGTTTCGGGTAGCATAGGAAAAAATCTTTTCTGTGTATGCTTGAACTACGAATGGACCTGATTTCCCTTTGGTTGGATAAGTAGGCAGTCTATTTAAGACTCGGTCCTTTTATAATAAAAATTTAAATTCACCTTAGTACAGGATGGGTAGAAGCGAATCAACCATGAAGACCACTTACCAAAAATCAATATTCCTAAAAACACAAAAAGACCAAAATACCCTTGGAATGTGAATCAGTCAAGAGTTGAAATAAAATATATGAATCTATGTGCTATAAACAATGTGATATCTTGTATTTCGTGCTTAAATCTAACGCTAACTTGGGGGATTTTGAGTTGTTTTCTCTAAAAGACAGAGGTCGATTCGCTGGCACCGGTTACTCAATCAAAAGCAGCCGCAGCGTCCTTAAACCCTCAAGAAGAAAACATGCCTGAAACTCTGCCACCAAACAGAACTGCTTTAGTCGAAGGTACCCCAACAGCTGACATAGCTGGAATGCCTTTGGAAGAGGCTATTAACTGTCGATGAGACAATTGGTCGAAGCTAGAGAAGAAGCGGCCAGGCCCGAGGGCCGAAAAGGAAAATGCTACTAATACTGAGGCTAGACCACCTCCACCCATTTTGCCAAATCTGGACTTACCAATCCCTGACCATTTCCCACAAACCCAGACTAGGGCTACTTTTAAAACTCCACTGCACCGAAACACCACCTATGTGGGGGATTCCTCTCACCAAACACCTGCTCACGCTATAACACCCATAACACAAATGCTTATCAAGCCCCTCGGGCAGCAGGAATTCCTACAATCCGCCCTGTGCAACCAAATATTACTTTTTAAGACCATGTCACCCATATTGACTCCTTGCTAGAACTGGAGAACATGGAAATGTTCTTTGAGGTAAGAATAGACAAGATCGAGAAGGAGATGGGGAAGAAAATTCTTTGAACTGGAACATGGCTCTAAAAAGAAAGAAGGGCTAAGATACTCTGATTTGTGCATACATCCAAATCTAGGTCTACCATAAGGCTTCAAAATTCCCAAATTTGACCATTTTAATAGGTCGGGCAATTCCAGAGCCCACTTGAGGGCTTATTGCGACCAGCTGGTTGGAAATGGCGAAAATGAAGCTTTGCTTATGAGATTATTCAGTTGAAGTCTGTCAGGAACAACCATGGACTGGTTTATCTCTCAAGACATCAGTCGATGGAAGACATGGGAAGAGATGGCAAGTTTATTCATGGAAATATTCCGCTTTAATGTGGAAAATGTGCCTGATCGCTTCTCATTGGAGAAAATTCGTCAGAAATCGACCGAAACCTACAGAGAATATGCCAGTCACTGGAGAGATGAGGCGGCGCGTGTGCAACCACCTATGACCGAAGCTGATCTTGTAGCTGCATTTATACGGTACCAAGAAGCCAATTATTTTGACAAAATGATAACTATGAAAGGGAGTTCCTTCGCGAATTTAGTCGCCGTTAGGGAAGATATCGAAGACGGCCTCAAGACTGGAAAGATTGTCAGTGTGTTAAACAGATCAGGTACGTTTGGCGCCGCAAGCGGTAAAAAGAAGAGAGAAGATATAGCCTATGTTTCTAGATCTACTAGCCCAAAAAGCCGAGAAAAGGAGATAACCCACAAAAATCAAGACAACTACCAATCACCTCCACCAACCAGCTATATAACCACTTTACCCCAATATAGCCCAATGCCTGTGTGCTACGCACAACCTGGCTATCAAGCTCCACAACCAAATTATCAAATACCAGCACCTAGCAGCCAAGCTCCACGACAAAATTATCGAATGTCGGCACCCAATAACCAAGCTCCACAAAATCAGACTTTCCAAAACCAGCCTCCACCAGCAAACTATGAGGCACCCCAAAATAAACCTATGAGAGTATTCACTCCTTTGCCAGAATCATGGGCTAGTTTGTTTGCCAAATTAAGAGACGCCGGTCGAATGAATGTTGTTCCACCAAAAACTGCTAACCCCAAGGATCGATGGAACATGCCAGATTTCAACTGGCCTATCATTCTAACCAGTTGGCCATACTACTGAATATTGCATAAACTTAAGGTACAAGCTACAAGACATGATTGACAATCATCAGCTTATCCTAGAACCAACACTTCCAAATGTGGACACAAATCCTCGCCCGAAACACGGAGGGAATCAAATTCACATGATAGAAAAAGCTGATGAATGGGAAGAAAGCCCAGTGATAATTTGTCCAGATATTGAAGGGTTGGAAAGCACTGTCGCCTCGTTGTCCATACAAGAGCAAAAAGAAGTTTTAGGCCCTTTGACAAAGAAACCTGAGATGTCCCAGTCATCTGTTGTAGCCAAGAAGGAGCCCTTCGTACTCAAATATCCCTCAACAGTCGCTTGAATTTAGAACGAGCCATTCGTACTCAAAACGTCACTACTAGTTAAGAACACACCTTTTGTGATCAAACCACCGCACACTGATGATGGTCAATAAAGGAAAAGAGATAGCTGCTGTGGTTCAGGGAATGACTAGGTCTGGAAGATATTATGCTCCAGAGGAGCCTGTACTCGAAGCGCCACATCGCAAAAATTCTCAGAAAAGGCCAATCACTGAAGGCAAAGCTGAAAACTTTTGGAGGCAACTGCCGATCAAGGATTATTCAATTGTTAGGCACCTGCATAAAACTCCTATCAGGATATCAGTAATGTCATTATTACTCAGTTTATCTCAACATCGCTTAGCCTTAATGAAAGCTTTGGATGAAGTTCAAGTGCCTGCCAGCACTACAAGTGAAACATTGGCCGAGATTGTAGGGTATGTTGTATGAGCGCATAGGCAATCACTTTCTAATGATGAATTACCAAGAGAGGGTAATACCCATAACAAGGCCTTGCACATAACAATCAAATGTCGCGACAAAATTATCCCTCAAGTACTGATTGATTGAGGGGCTGGGTTGAATGTATGCCCCGTGACAACTTTGAAACAACTTGGATATGACATTGGCAAAATCCGCCAGAGTCGAACAAATGTAAAAGCTTATGATGGCTAGACCAGTGACCTAATTGGAGAAATAGATCTATATATACAAACGGGTCGCGCAGAGTTCGTGGTGGAATTCGTCATCATGGATGTCAAAACAAGCTACAACCTATTATTGGGATGACCATGGTTGCACGCCACTGGAGTCGTAGCATCTTCGTTGCACTAGTCTCTCAAATTCATATAGGATGATCAAGAAGTCATGATTCATGGTAAATGAAGTATTCACAACTATCCAGACAATTATGTACGGGTCATAGAGACCAATTAAAACAAACTTCACACCCCCCTCATTTCATTTGTTTCACTCGACCCCTCTTTCCCTCTTCCTCAGGCGATTTATTTTCTGCCCTAGGGTTCCGCCGTCGATGGCCAATTCAATCCAATTCACGGTTGTTCTTCGCCAGATTTTTGAAAGGCTCTGTTCCCTGTCACGAGTTCTCACCATTTTCAGGTTTAATTTCCTATAATTTTCAATAGTTGGTCTCGAATTTGAATTATTTTGGGGATGTTGCTCGAGTTTCTCATGTGCATAGTTGCCATGGGCAGGGCCTTGAACCCTTAGCCAACTTGTGCACTATGTACATTAAATGAGGGATTTAGGGTAATTTCCCAAAGAATTTTTTTGATTTGAGTACCATTGTTGGGGGATTCTATCCTGTTTGGTACGATTTTAGTACTATTGCACCGTTAAATCTAATAAATTTGTTTTATTGATGACAAGGCGTACTATCCAAGTATTTTCTGATTTTTCTTGTATGTTTTCGGGTACAATTAGTTAGATTATTAGCTAGATTACGTGATTTGTGCGAAATTTGGTTGGATAAGGTATAATTGGTACAAATTTGTTGAAACTTTTGTTGTCCTCTATTGAAATTCGAATTTTTTGTGAAATTGGGGGGAAATCTGATTTCATTTTTGGTCATTTTTTTCCCTAGGGTTGAGATTATCATGCTATAAATAGAATAGGATTGTACATTGGAGGAGGTCGGATTTTTATCCAAAATTCTCTCAAAAAACAGCTAGGGTTCGATTGTCACATTGATCTCCCTATCCTACTGTTATATTACTACTATACTGCCTAAAAATATACTATTATTACACTACTGCACTGATATTATACCAAAATACGATTACTACTTTGGAAAATTTAAGAAAAAAAAGGATGTTTAAGGTTTTTTGGGTGTTGGTGTTTGAAGTTTGTGATTCAACCCCTCCTTTTGATCTTTTGGTTGCCCTACAAAAAGGTAATATCACTATTCTCTTATTTTATTTTAGCACTTATATGAGCTTGAATAACTGTCTTATTGTTTAAATATGTGCTTTGAGACTTTGGTTAGTTGATTTGATCACATTTTTACCTTAGTCTAGTTGGTAATATAGTTTTGATAATGTTTTAGTTGCTATAATGGCATTGAGTTGATCTGAATCATGTTTGAGGTTCTCTTTATTTTTTCTGGATTTTTGGAAACTAAAGACATGATTTATTGTATTGTGAATTTGGTCTTGTTATAGTAGTTTGTTTAAGATTCTAGCTCTGTTATGTTGATTTTTGTTAGAACTTGGTACTGTTTCATTAGAAATTTAGGTAGTTAGCTTTGTTTTCACTAATTTCTGCATAGTATGCTATGAAGATGATCTTGCCTTATTTATTTCAAACTGAATCAGTTTTGTTAGTTGCTTTTTTGGCATTGTTCTTGATCTAAATGATTTAAAAAATCTAATACAGGGTTTCCGACTTGGTTTCATTATAAAGATCTTGAATTTTTTCAGAAATTTGCAAAGCTTAAGTCTATGGAAATTGAAACTGATCTTATGTCGCTTATTATTCATGAACCACCTTAAGCAGTCTAATATTTATGGAAAAGGTAGTTTGAATTCCCAAAAAACTTTTTTGCTGAGTAGAGTTTTGAAATCTTGGAGCTTATTCCTAAACCTATGTGTGTTGATTAATTGAAACTGTCTAAATGAGAAGAGAAAGGAGTTGATTTTTTCCTAAACTATTTAGTATAAGCATTAGCTTGTAAGGGCTTGTCTCCTCTTCTTTACTGGTCCCTCACCTAGCTTATTATGAAAACTGTCCATGTCTTTGTTTGAAATTTAAGGTAAATTTCATGTGTTCTTGTTGTTAAGATAAGTAGGAGTACAAAAGGTTTAAAACTGAATATAGAGAGTAAAAAAAAAAAAAAAAGACTTGGTAGCAGCTTAAGTTCCTTTTCTTTTCTTCTGTGTGTTTGACTTCTTTAAGACTTGACCATCAGCTAAATTTCTCTTTCTAAAACTGTGCTATGAGTTGATTAGGATTTGAACTTTGTTGACCTAGCATTATTCTAAAAAACTGAGACCAGAAGTTGTTTTATAACCTAATAGAGTACTTATTTGCCATTGCTTGTTCTTGTTTATAAGTTTTAGACCTATGTGTGTATTGATTCTACCCTTCTTGTGTAGATTAGTCCAAGTGTAATATCTCTGTGACCTAGGATAGAACCATGACCCTTTTATGGCCACATTTTTAGTTTCCTTTGGACTCATAAGTGTTTCTATGTGAGTTTCCCTATTATCTATGACTTGCTATGACTCTATTTGCCATATGTTTGCACCTAAGACAGACTTATATTCTCCCTGATTATTGTGAAATTGGCTGATTTTGTCTTAAATCACTTTTGCAATCTAATAAGACCCTTGTGTGATTCCTACTCTTTGTTTTGGACTTCAGTGTGCAAATTCTGAATAAATCTTCGCATAAATCCTCACTTAGTGATCCTGTTAATGCTTTATGAGACTGGATATGTACTATGATGATTTTCAGTGATTATTGGTGACCTTGACAACTTAAGAATGGACTAAAATCAGAACTTAGAGCCTTGGAAAATAGCAACAGACCTGTGATATGACTTAGACTTGCTTGAATTAATATTGGTTTGGAAGAAACAACTTTAGACTTGCTATTTGATTCTGTGATACTTTGTTATGACATAAATGAAACTAAAAATATTTCGCTAAGAAAGCAAAACAGGAAGCGACCCCCTTTGTGAGGAGGCACCCTTTCTCCCGAAGTTACGGGGCTATTTTGCCGAGTTCAAATTGTGTAGTACGAAATAACATAAAAACTTAATTTTTTTTAAAGAAAAACAAAAGAATGATTCTTTGCCATTTAGTTAGCTTAAGAATGATCTAAAGATGAATTTTCTGGAAAATCATTTGATTATTTGCTTTGATTAAGACTAGACTAGTCACTTGTTTGCTTGCCTATTTGTCTTGCCTTGTTATTTCTGAAATTTGCTAGGCATATGAGGATAAAAATGATCTTTCCTAAACTTGTTTGATATATTTGAGACCGTCTAGATGGAGAGTTGGTAAAAAAAATATGAAAGTTGTAAGATTTGTAGTCAAATTTTGATCCTAGAAGAGTCTAAATGTCCAGGATTTTGTGTGTGTTTGTTGGCTTCATTCCTGAGAACTGCAAAAAAAAAAAAAAAAGAATAATGGTAAGAAGTTTATAAGGAACTTGGCTTTTTTGTGTAAAATTTGAAATAGCAAAACTGGAGATAGGTCTATAAGTTGTTTGCTTGGATTTTACCTCGGAATTTCTGAAATTTCCCTGTGTCTTACTCACTTGTTGTCCATGAAACTTATTATTTGTAACTTATGCTTTTTATACTAATATAGGGCTATAGTGTGGTTGAAGTCCCCTGCTTCACATAGGTCATTAAAATCAGTAGAAAAGACTAAGAATAAGGTCAAACTGTCCTTGGAAGAATTGGTTGTGATCTTTATCCTGAAATTTGTCACTTCCTTTACTGTTTACTTGTTGATTTGAATACTATTTTATGTGTTGATTTGAATACTATTTTATGTGTCAGTTGTGCCTTGGTACCTACCTTACCGTTAAAGACTCATTTGTGTACCTAACTCACTTAGACTAAGTAGGATACCCAGAAACGGGGCTTAAGACCAACTTGAAAAGGTAAGTGTGATATATTCTTCCTTTTGGTATCCATTTGTGAAACCTGAAGATGGTCCTATCATTTACCCCTCCTTATGTGCTTATTCGAATTGAGACTATGCCTAACATGCTGAATTAGACCTAGGATAGTATCATGCCCCTATCTATGCTGTTTGAAACCTCTATTTGCTACTCGTGTATTTTTTGTGCAAGTTCTGCAAAATGGACTAAGTGTGAGCTATATTGAGGCCCTGCTAATGCTTTAATGAACCTATACTTGCCCATCGTGTTGTCTTTGGACTTGTTGGGATTGAAACTAAGCTAAAATGATCATAGACTGATAAACATCTTTGATTGATAACAAACAGACTTGAAAAAATGGTTTTTGGGCATTTGAATTGGTTCATCACTGGATTGGTGTGGTTTCTAAGCCATTTGACCCCTAGTTTTGCCCCTCTATTGATTACTGATTCCTTAAGAACTGGAAATACGAACATGATGGTGTGTTTGGTAGTTTGTTTGTGTATCTCTCCATCTTATGGTGCTTGATCACTTGTTCACTGCCCATCCCCTTTAGCTAATGCCTTTCTTTTTCTTTCTTCCCTAAAAATTGGAAACTAAGACTACGAGTGTGTTGATTGTGGCCTTAGCCTTGTCTCTTTTCTCCCTCACTGTTTAGTTATATACCCCTTTGTTCCTTACCCTTCCATTATTGTTGTTACTTGCTTGTCCATCCTGAAGTTTGTCATACTCTCTTGACTGTGCTATTATGGTTTATGAGTCATTTTGATACTTTTGTGCCTTGCATTACCTATCCTTGAATTGCTTGGATCCTCTTGGACCTTGATTGTCTTTGTGATTAGTAGTAAGGCTCTTGATTTAAGATTAAGTAGGCTGCATTAGTTCCTCAAAGTGTTGTTGGATCATTGATTTGTTTTTTGTTGGTTCCTTGGAGTCTTTTGAGTCTGTTAAAACCAATTAGAAATTTAAGATTAGCTAAAAAATGAGATGTTGAGGGATTTATGTTACAGTTTTGGTTCTTCTTGAAGTGAGTATTAATTGAGAATAAGTATGTATATTGGGTATATTTGAGGGTATACAAAAAATGTTGACTTACCTTTCCATTAGGTGGATAAAGGGTATGCCCTTCATGGGGTTTTGCTCCTTGTCTTGGCAGTATACTAGTGATATATCATCTATACCATGGCCTGATCACTTAGAAAAAATTGAAAAGAAATGGCCTTGGGCCTTACTCCGGGCCTCCTTATTTCTTGAGATAACTGCTATTACGATTCATTATATGTGGGCTTGGCCCGATAAATGTTGTATTTCATTTTTGGCTATGTAATAATTGTAGACTTTAATTTTATTACTCGAGTTTAATTTGTGGATGTATTCTAATGTCATGTATACTCGTTTGTATTTTGTCCACCCAAACCCGTACTAACACATTTAGATCAAGTCAACCATCTCTTGGAGCTTAAAATTGTGCCATACGTATTTTGGACCCGAGGTTACCCCAAATGCATAACACATTCTTATTGGCTTGGTCGGCCCAATATTCCTATCTCTTTACTTATGCGTTTGAATTCTATACTTGTGTATTCATTTATAAATTGGAACCCTTAAAAGGTTATCCCATGTTTAGAATCGCCAAAACTCCATTTTTTATGCTATGCAAAATCGATTTTGGGAAGGTAATATAACGCGTAGTTCAAAAAATAAAAACAGACTATTTTAGTATGAATATTGGACTGAAAATGATAAATATTATGAAATAGGAGACTGATTTGGACTGTTTTGAAAACCAGTGGACTATTGATTATATGGACTGATTTTGACTTTCAAAACTTGGACTAAAATTGGTTAAAAAAAATAAATATAGTTGACATATGGACACTAATAGTATGCCTTAAACTATTTTCTACACTTAAATAAAAACTTTTTAAAAACTTAAAAGGGTGGGTTTACGTGGTGTTCTTCCTAGGTTAAAGGCCTTTGGGAGTTAACCTAGGTGTTCTAGTTCGAAACCCAACGCCCAATTTTGGGCAAAATTTTACCACTTTCGTTTCTTGAAATGTAGTATATTTTGCATGAATGACTAACTTTTTGTCGCGGAAATATAGACCGAAACAGTTTTTTCACTATAAACAATTTATGTCTACAAAGGCATACTATTAGAACCCGAAGGTCAACCGTATTTTACGGATCTTTAATATCAGGGTACCTAACACCTTCCTCGGTGGATCACCAGAACCCTTACCCGAACTTTGGTCAGATTAGGATTCTTTTAAAATTTAACCGTTTTGAATGAATTCTTTTCGAACTGGTTTTTCCTAATTTCCTAAAAATTAGGTGGCGACTCTAAACAATATCCATTTAGAGCACCATCACGTAGAGGTATATTTTTCTTTTTTACCTGTACGATTGACAACCGTACTTCCCCGGAACACTTTCCTTTTTAAATGAGGCAAGTGCAAATACGAATCGGAAAAAATATCAAACCACTACATCCACTGCAATTGAATTTTTATTCAAGCAGCCGCATATATATCGTTATCTCTTGAACAAATTTACTAGATAGTATATCATTCAAGATCTCTCTCTTTTACTTTGATATAGCTTTTGAAAGTTATATCAATGTTCACTATTGATGGTGGATACCAATGTTTCATGATGTACTTGTATCAGAGTAGTAGTTGTATTACGAACCTGCTTTGCTATTTCGATAAAAAAAAAATATTGTATTTGAAATTACAGTCTGATTTGTTTAATATTCCATCAACTTCAAAATTGACAAAGTTGTGAGTACCACCCACTGTCTATGTTATAATAAAACAACTATTTCTACTATTATTAGATTTCTTCTATTTAGTCAACAAATTTTCGAAAAATAATTTTCTATCATATATTTTTCCCCTCAAATTCGTCGATTTCTGAGTTTGTTTGAAGCACGTTTTTGCACAGCTGCTACTGAAAAATATTTTGTTAGGGGATTTTTCTTGTTTTTTTGTTTTTCTTTTTTGACGATTTATACTCTTCATTTATGGACTAAAAATTGACATGAGACTCTGTTTGGAATCCTCTATCACGCGTAAAGCATTGGATTGGAAGGAGGGGGGGGGGTGGGGGGAGAGAGAGAATCTGGGTATTCGATTTAATAGATTATGGGAGAACAATGGTAATTATACGTTCTAATGATAACTGAATATAGTATTTTAGTAGCAACAAGCGTGGAAAAAATAAACTAATGGTGAAAAAAAAGTCTGCTAATTAGAAATGGTGACAAGTTTAACCAGCCAAGGTCAAACTTGTCTTAAGAATGTGACTAAGTTAAATGGGGACTGAATTAAATTTTTTAAAACTTATAATCTTTTACAAAATACACAAAAACCCACACACATTATACAAAATCTTCTTCCAACCCACCCCCACGACCCCAACTTCATTTTATTTTAAAAAAAAAAAAACAGTTTCTCTGGCGGCAAAGCAAACCGGCGACCACCCCCACTATCTCCACTGCCTTCATCTTGTTTTTCCTCTTCAAAATCACTGTTCTTCCTCGTCGTTGTTGCTCGTTTCTCTCTCTCCATTGCTGCTGCTTCTCTATTCATTCTCAGGTAAAGTTTTTCTTTCACTTGGTTCAAAAGTTAGGGTTTTGAAATCAAAGTGTGAAAATGATGATTTTGGTTAGAGAAGATGAAGAAGAACATGGGGTTTGTCTTGAATGTTGTTTGTTTTGTTGTAGTTTAGGGTATTTGTTGCACTTGTTGGGGTTTATGAGTTTGTAAATAGTGGTTGTGGTTATGAAATTATGATTTTTGGTGCTATTTTTGTTCTTGTTCTCCTTATTGTTTCGAAAAAAAGGCTTGCAATTTTGTTGATGTTTTCCAACAACTGAGGTTACCTGTTGCAGCAAATTCAGCACTTGTTTGACAGTTGCAAACATCTGCTGAGGTTGCATGGTTAAAAAACCCCTATTTGGTGTATTTTATTTAAGTTGTGAGTGAGAT
>NC_081349.1:49776385-49835172 GCF_029784015.1 Lycium ferocissimum | reverse complement strand
TTTTTGATGAAATGTAGTTGTAAAAAAGTGAAAAAAGTGAATTTTTTTGAAAAATAAGTTTTTGGAGTTTTTGGAATTCCGGAATACAACTTCAAGTCGTATTCGGAATTCTTATGGCCAAACGCTGAAAAGTGAAAAAAAATTCCGGAATACAGTGAATAATTCTTATGGCCAAACGCCTACTTAGTATTTTTCTTCAGTTTGAGGGAAATCTTCAGGTCTTAGTTTAGCTTCAGGTTTTTTTCTTTGGGGCGAATTTATACCACTAGACAGAGCATCTAGCGGCCTTTGATTAATTTACTAAGTATTTTCAAATATTTGACCGTGAACGCGGTTAATAATACTCCCTGAGTTTTAATTTATGTGAACCCTTATATTGGGCACGGAGTCTTAAAAAAAAAAGCTTTTTAAACTTGTGGGGTAAGATGAGTAACATATATTTTAGGGAAAAGGGTCAAAAATATCCCTCTACTTTGGAAAAATTTAAAAATGTATCCGAACTTATTTTGGGTCAAAAATACCCCTCCCATCCTTAAAGTTTTCAAATATACCCCTGTCTTGACGAAAATTATCCCTCAAAATAACCCGAAATTATTTTTTAAACCCGCTCCATCATTTAAATCCGACCCAACTAAATAATAACCCGTAAGATCCCCTTATTCCCCCAATATTCATACCTACGAATTTGGAGGAATAAGGGGATCTTACGGGTTATTATTTAGTTAGGTCGGATTTAAATGATGGAGGCTATAAAAATCATTATTTTGAGGGATAATTTTAATCATAAATTTTTAATTATAATCTGCTTAAGAGGGAGGGTGACCCAAAACCAAAGTTGAAGGATATTTTAGCCTTTTAGTAGAGGGTATTTTGACCCTTTTCCCTATATTTTATGTGACTATAAATCATTACATAAAGATAAATTGTTTTCAAATATAAAAAGAAGCCATTCTTTTTTGCATAGACTAATAAGAAAATATGTTTACATAAATTAAAACAAAGGGAGTATAAATTAATATGAGATTACTTTAGGTGGTATCTTAGCTGGTAAACATGGAAGTCGGTGTTTAGCTTGGTTATTTGTCTGACTTTTGAATGCTTTCTTGATGGATAGGACAAAAGTGGCCTTTCCGACTTCTTGTTCTCTCTTCCCCCTTTCCGTACACTGTTTGGGTGGGTGAAACAGGTCTTATAATGGAACTAGGAGCCCATTTGGCTTAGCTTATAAGTTGCTGAGCTGTTTTCAGCTTTTTTGAGTGTTTGGTTGGCCAGCTTATAAGTCATTTTGTGCTTAAAATAAGCCCAAAAAAATAAGTTGAGGTAGCCCAACTTATAAGCCATATAAGCTGTTTTCAGCTTATAAACTGCTTTTTTTAAGCTAAGCCAAACGGGCCCTAGGACAATGTTTATGAACCAACTGACTAATAGAATTAGATAACTCGGATAATTAGTTTGGGGAAAAAGTTATGACAAGTATAATCTGCCTGTGAGACATAAGGCAATCTAAATTGATGTTTATGGGAGTCAAAATAGTTTATTATGGTTTGCCTTTTAGAAGTGAACATATGTTTTCTTCCTGGTATTAGCTAATTTTTTACAAGGTTTCATTATCTTTTAGTTTCTCGGCCTTCTTTTTGCATTAATGTTGTTATTTTGCCTTAATCTTCTGATGATATGTACTTACGCGACATCTTTTGAATTTTCGTGCTCTGGTATGATCTGATTTCATTTATTCTCTTATTTTGCTGCTTTTACTTATCAAGTCATTGTCTTGTGTAGGGTGTCGTGGTTTACCACCGGTTTGTTGCACTTCCTTATTCTGCTCAGTTTGTGAGCTCGGTTTCTCTATAAAGGAACACTGAAGGCCCTTGTGAACATATACAATATTGCATACATCATATATAGAAGAGGCAATTAGAGTCTTTTGAATGCAAGCATCACAGCGATATAGTAGGTCAGCAATGTCTGATACTATTTACATTCAGCCTGTTCCGAAAGAAGAGGCCTGCTATCTTCCTCAGTTTCAAAAGTTAGACAACCAGCTGAGCAGTATTAATCGAAGCGAAGCAGACAACTACTCCGTTCAAACTTATTCTGATCGGTATGGCACGCTGGAGTCCTTCTCACCTACTGGCAGGTATGCTGTTCAGAACACAGCATCAGCTGTCAGTTTCACTCCAAATGGAAGTCCAATTTCCCATCAAGAATCTCAGTCATGCTTATCAGATGGACATTCCACCTCCCCAGTAAGCGGGTCCTGCATCATAGATGACGTGAATGATTTCAGGCACAAGTTAAAAGAATTGGAAACTGTAATGTTGGGACCCGATTCAGACATTCTGGAGAGTTCTGATAATTCCCTGCCGAGCTGTATGACCTCTCCAGAAATTGACTGTTGGAGACAAATGATGGAGGCGATACCTAGAGGGGATTTGAAACATGTGCTTATTGCATGCGCAAAAGCAGAAGCAGATGGTGATTTGCTTACAGCTCAGTGGTTGATATCAGAGTTACGTCAAATGGTGTCAGTATCAGGGGAACCAATTCAGCGACTCGGAGCATATATCCTTGAAGGGCTTGTAGCAAGGTTAGCAGCATCAGGAAGTTCCATATACAGATCTCTAAGATGCAAAGAACCAGCTGGTTTTGAACTGCTTTCATACATGCATATTCTGCATGAGGTTTGCCCATACTTCAAATTTGGATACATGTCGGCTAATGGTGCCATTGCAGAAGCAATGAAGGATGAAAATAGAGTTCATATAATCGATTTCCAAATAGCTCAAGGGAGCCAGTGGGTTACTCTAATCCAAGCGTTTGCAGCTCGGCCTGGAGGTCCACCTCATATCCGCATAACGGGTATTGATGATTCCACATCAGCCTATGCACGTGGAGGAGGACTTAATATTGTTGGCAAGAGGCTTTCTAAGCTTGCTGAGTCCTTCAAGGTGCCTTTCGAGTTTCATGCTGCTGCCATATCTAGTTCTGATGTTCAGCTAGAGAACCTTGGAATTCGACCTGGCGAAGCACTGGCTGTAAATTTGGCATTTGTGTTACATCACATGCCAGACGAAAGTGTGAGCACTGAAAATCACCGGGATAGATTAATACGGCTGGTTAAGAGCTTGAATCCCAAGGTGGTTACCCTTGTTGAGCAAGAATCTAATACAAATACTGCAGCTTTCTTTCCTCGATTCCTTGAAACTTTAAATTACTATACAGCCATGTTTGCATCAATCGATGTGACTCTTCCGAGGGAGCATAAGGAGCGGATCAATGTTGAGCAGCATTGTTTGGCAAGAGACATTGTTAACATCATCGCATGCGAGGGAACTCAGAGGGTGGAGCGGCATGAGCTTCTTGGTAAGTGGAAGTTACGGTTTAGAATGGCTGGTTTCAGCCCATATCCGTTGAGTTCGTTGGTGAATGCTACTATAAAGAATTTGCTAGAAAACTACTGCGATAAATATCGGCTTGAAGAAAGAGATGGATCTTTGTACCTTGGTTGGATGAACAGAGATTTGGTTGCTTCTTGTGCGTGGATGTAGAGTTTGAAAGGGCTGGGGATGAATTTAGGAGTCTTTTTGCAAGCCGTATGTGGTGAGAGTCACACGGACCCACATATATAGGAACAGTAAAAGAATCATCTTGACACTAAACCAGATCGAGCCCAGGATCTTTTTGGAAATGTGAAGATCTAGTTATTCTTAGTAGCAGGCTGTGTGGAACCTTTAGTTTTCTTGTCATTTTGTCACTAGCCAATTACTCCCCCTCTTTAGTTGGGAATGGCTTAAGAAAAAATAAGGTTCCTCCACATTTTATCCACTTAATCAATCAATCAACCAAAGCTTCTTTCTTGGAAACCATTCATCCATCAGCCAAATTACAATTGGTATGCTACGGTGGTCTTTCCATGATTTTGATTAAGGTTTGCCATTTTATGTTCTTTTATCAATCTTTACTAGTATTTTAGATTGAAACCTTTTGAACATTTCAGTGATCTTCTCTCTATAAGCCAACTCCCTTGGTGTTAATTTATGTTGCACCATTTTTGATTAGACACAAAGTTTAAGAAAGAAAGGAAGACTTTTAAAATTTGTGATCTAAAACAAACTTTAGATATTTGTGTGATTATAAATCATTTCATTAAGGGTAGAAGAGAAATTTTAAAGTTAAGTTATTTCTAATTATAAAAAGGTGATATTCATTTCGGAACAGACTAAAAAAGAAAGTGTGCTACATAAATACAGACTAAAAAAAAAAAAAGGAGTGTGCTGCATAAATTAGGATGAAGGGAGTAACATATAGTGACCCTTTTTTTCTTCATCTTCAAGTCTATGTTACAAAGGAGGTAGACGTCCAAAGTGTCTTAGTCCTGCAACCATTAGTGACACAGTGCTGCTCTTTGTGTTTGTGAAATAAATAGAGAAAGAGAAGGAAAAGAGAAGAAAAAGAAATGTTTTTAAAACTAAGTTTTGTTTCACTCCTAATCGAATCATTCACGATACACAAAATATTCAATCAGAGTCCTTTCGACTATGACCTCCTAAGTGAGGAGGCACTCATTTTCTTGAAGTTAAGAGTCTAATTTAACGAAGCGGGGATAAATGCGGGGAATAATTTTATTTTTTTTCAGAAGGAATTATTTGTCTTTCTAATCTTCGACATAAGAGACGGGTGAATGGTTAATACATTCAACTTAATAACATATTTAGAAAATATCGTCTCAATTCATCTTATTTCATCAGATCCGTGATGTGATATGATTACAAGGATGAACGATGAACAGATGCAGTGGAGACAGGGTGGGCCTGTAGCTCAGAGGATTAGCGTACGTCGAGGGCAAAAAATTACACTATACATACAAAGTTAAAATTATTTTTTATGTATATATAATAAATGTTGAATTCCCTTTTACCTTTTTATATTTTGAGCGCCAGAAAAGTCACCCCATTTCCCCGTACCTGGTGTTGGCGTTGGAATCCCTCCTCCCCACAACCGCCCAAAAGGGAAGTACGTACCTTACCATCTGGGGTAGGAAAATCCTAATCAGATAGCGAATCAAAAGCTATGGAACTTAATTCTGTGTGAATCTTTTGTCGAAATGGAATGAATTTCTTTTAAAAAAATTTATTTATTATTTATTGTGAATGGAGGAATCACACAATCTGTCCGAATAGGTAAAGAGCTTGACATATCTATGTTAAGAGATACATTGAACATGTCATGATATTGTTAACACAAAAAATTTAGAGCTATCTCGTGCCTAATGGTATTCTACTTGTCGGGCGGTGCAAAAATCAGACATGAACTTAAAAAGTGACCTTTTGTGTGTTAGATCAACATCACCAGGATGCCTCCAACAGTCCAATTGGAACAAGACAAGTTTACAACAGCTAGTCACTTCTTTACCAATAAATTTGGGAAATGAATATAATGTCAAACATGAAATCAATGAGGTATCCCTTCACGTTTTTCATTTTGTTTCTTCTTCAAGACCAGATGAATATAGTAATTAAAATAAGTCGGTTGCCGTAGTGTCTTTGAAGTGATGAGAGGCACTGACACGTAAATAGGCCGAAGGCAACAAAATTTGTTTGGCAAACCAAAATCTTCCAAGCTTGTGGGGCTTATGTCTATAGTCAAACCTGCGAAGTAAATAGCACATGATACTTTAATTAAGACTGTCCTTTAAACTATGTTTTCAAAGACCATTTTTATTGGAAATAATAATCCAAAATTGTATGAAATTAAAATTGGTTAGGATTTGATATTTTAATTCATGTCCAATTAGGATTTATACTCAAACTAGTATAGGAATAGGTTTTTCTATTTTGAGTTAAAGTAGGTTTTATACTATTATAAATAGGTCTGCTGCTATTTATTTTATATTGTGGAGATTGTAGAGAGCATTTAGAGATTCATAGAGTTTATAAATAAAGTATTTTCCTTCAAATTGGTATCAAAGCTTCTACGATCCTGGTAGAGAATCAAAGAGCTTCCGCTGCAGGGGGCGGCTATGACTCATATATGCCGCCCGTCTGGCCAATGATGATGATGTTGACAAACGTTGGGCTAAAGATATGCATGAAAAAGAATCATGCTGAGAAGGACTAACAAACTATTGCAAGTTTAAAGAGGTGCAAGAATCTATGCACAAGAGGAACGGACTGTCTTCTCTAGAAGTCGAAGAAGTGGATTAAAAAAAAAATTGAAGGTTGATGAGAAAGTGCATCAACAAAATTGGAATGTTGGAGAGAAAGTGCTCCAATGATTATGAAGGTTGAAGAGAAAGTGCTTCAACAATTGAATGTTGATGAGAAAGTGCATCAACAAAATCGAATGTTGAGAGAAAGTGCTCCGCAAGGTCGAAGAGAAAGTGCTTCAACAATTGCAGGTTGGTGAGAAGGTGTATCAACAAATTGGAATGTTGGAGAGAAAGTGCTCAAACGATTGTGAAGGTTGAAGAGAAAGTACTTTAACAATTAAAGGTTGGTGAGAAAGTGCATCAATAAATTAGAATGTTGGAGAGAACGAGCTCCAACGATTGAAGGTTGAAGAGAAAGTACTTCAACAATGGAATGTTGGAGAGAAAGTGTTCCAACAATTGTGAAGGTTGGAGAGAAAGTGCTCCAACGATTGTGACGGTTGAAGAGAAAGTCTTCAACAAATTGGAAGATGGTGAGTGAGGGTTGAAGAGAAAGTGCTTCGACAATTGATGGGTTGGAAACAAGTGCCTCGGTAATTTGAAGATTGTGACAAGTGGATCAAGAATTAGATATACAGTTTTGAATTATGGGAAAATGTTGGAAATAATAATCCAAAATTGTAGAAAACCAAAATTGGTTAAGATTTGATATTTTAATCCCTGTCCAATTAGGATTTATAGTCAAATTAGTATAGGAATAGGTTTTCCTCTTTTGAGTTAAACTATTATAAATAGGGCTGCTGTTATTTATTTTATATTATGGAGATTGTAGAGAGCATTCAGAGATTCATAAAGTTTATTAATAAAATATTCTCCTTCAAATTTGCTACTATGATGAAAGGGACAACTCCATTTGATTCATGAGATGAGAGTAATGTTTGGTAGACAATAGTCATTTTCTCAAAAAATATACTCCCGGTGACACATTTTCCTTTTTAGTCTATACCAAAAAGAATGATACATTCCTATATTTAGAAATAATTTCACTCAAGACTTCCCCTTTTACCCTTAATGAAATGATTTACAACTACACAAATATTTATAACTTGTTTTAGACCACAAATTTAAAAAATCTTCCTTTCTTTCTTAAACTCTGTATCTAATCAAATTATATCACATAAGTTAAGACGGAGGATTAGCACTTATGAGAAAATCATTTTTCAGACAAATGAATTCCTTCACTTATGAACATAAATTATTTTACTTACAATTACCGGTACATTTACCTTTAATTCCATATTGCTTGTTCAACCAACACAAACGTTATTATCAGGTTTTACTAACATTTCGTTAAAAGATATGCTTGCATTATTATAAGGAGAAGGGGTCAAAAATATCATTCAAGTACATATACGAAATTCATATATTAGTCTTCAGTTAATAGTTTGGCCCAACCACGCCCCTACATTTACTTAGTTGGGCAAATTATGCTATTATTTCACACAGGATCCTAGCTGGCATAATTAATCGACTAATTAGTTTAATTACCACCCCCTTTTCCTTCTCAAACTCATTTAAACCGTTATATTTTACTCGAACACAACTCTAATCTTATCCGAACCCTAGCACCTCATCTAAATTTGCTCAAGTGGGTTTAGTTTTTTCTTTTAATTTTGATTTTCGAGTTAAGTTTAGGCATTTGGAAAAATATTGAAGTCATCTTAAAACTTGGAAAAATATTGAAGTCACCTTCCTTATTTATTTCTTTTATTTGTTTAGGAAATGTCAATTTTCTGGTTCTTCATATGAGTCTAATTTTTAAGGAATTAGTGGGTTTAATTATGTTATTTTGATGCAATGTAAATGATGGAACTAATGACATTTAGTGGTTTGAAAGAATTAATGTAAAGACATTTTTTTATTTAATGTAATGTAATGAAATTTTTATGACAATGATTGTTATATCATTACCCAGATTCTTTTTTAAGTTGCATAAAATAACATTTTAAGTTGCTTAAAAATGATACAAGATGTGGTCTATGTGATGACTTAAATTGGTGAGAAAATTCACTACAATTTAACTAAGTTGTCGCATAATTGCAGTTAGGAACTAAATTGGACTAAATATATTCTTAATGTGTGTGTGTAGGTCTATAACTGCCCTCCAATTAATCTTCTAATTATGCTCCGCTAGGTTCAAGTATGAAATATGATATATTTGGCCCAATTAAGTAACGTTAGGGCATGATTGGACCAAACTAATAACGAAGTGCAAATGTCATGAATTTAGCAAACTTAAATGGCATTTTCAACCCTTTTGCTCTTATAATAAATCATATATTTTTTCCAGAAAATATTTTCACTCACCAATTCCCAAAAAAGCATTTTCTCTAAAAATAATTTTCTTTCAAAAAATTTTGTAATACCAAATACACGATATTTTTGTCATGGTAAAAATGCTCAGTATGGAAGTGGTACTTCCAAATGTAAGTGGCACATCTTCCATATAAAACCAATGGGGTTAATTCTACTTCTTATCTTAAAACATCAACTACACTGTCTAGTTTAATCGTCGAGACAGAGCTCAGACCTAGAAAGCTCTGAAGCATTTTCTTATTCAAGCATTAGGAAAGGAATGGTAAGAAAGAAGACGTATAATTTTAATAACTATAATTTCATATTTGGTGAGTGGAGTGTGCATTGGTGTACTGACTATGTAGATTATATGACAACAAAAATTTGTACATTTTCTCATAAATATCTAATCGTTTTGACAACTGATCAGGTAATTTTAGCTACTTCAACCAGTGTTGAAGATACACTATGAGATGATGCTCAACTCCAAGGCTCCAAGTTTTTGCCTATTTCAAGTTGGGTATTGTACATGAGAAAATTGTGGGACTGTTACTTGGCACTGCAAAATTGAAAAAACCCTTTTTTTTGTTAGTTTAACCGATTTTACAGCCTTACTACTGCGTTTTATGCACGGACAGGGTTAAATTTGTCTTTAAATTGTGTGAAATTAAGCGGATATGTCCGTTGTTAATACTTTAGCACAAATATGCCATTATTGTCCAATACTTGGTCCAAATTTGACCTTATTTTAACGACACCCACCAATTAACCCAATTAGATTATTAATAAGCGAAAAAGGGACAAATATGCCCTTAAAGAATGTGAAATTGAGCAGATATGCTTTTAAAGTATTCGAAATCGAGCAGATATGCCATTCGTTAATAGTTTAACATTTTTTTAACATGCACACATTTAGTATTTCTTTTCTACTCATATATTTATGTAACAACCAAAGCCAAGCACCAACTATGAGCATATCCGCTCACTTTCGCATAGTTTAAAGGCGTATTTCGCCCTTTTGCGTTTCATGTAATGAACCTATAATGCATTGATAAAAAATGGAGTTACAGACTTCATTAACAATCAAAAGCATCAAAGCGAAAAATTACAAAATAGAAAAGGGAAGTTCCAAAGAAAGTAAGACAAGTCATAGCACAACCCAAATGGAGTATCTCCTCTTGGATATATAGGCTACATGCAATGCTCATACTCCTTGATAATGGTCACAAGTGGCAAGTGTATTTTGACGGGCAATTCGCAGGAATGTCCTTATTTTGGGGTGGTCTTTAATTTTTATCCATTAAATTGGTGGTCTTTAATATTTTCCCTTCGCCTAATACCATGAGGTTTGGAGTTCAAACCCGGCTCAGTTAAAAATAAAAAATAAAAAATTGCAAGGCAGAATTTGTAGCAAGTTAGGCCTATTCGGGCCAAAGTTAGACCTATTCGGGCCAAAGTTAGGCCTGCGGGCAGAGTTTCAAATGCAAAACTCTACCTTAGGCAGAGTTTCAAACTTTACCTACAGGTAGAGTTTTGTATGCCTTCAAGCAAGTTTTGAATGCAAAACTCTACCTGCGGGCAGAGTTTGGGCAGAGTTTGCAGGTAGAGTTTTGTATGCCTGCAAGCAAGTTTTGAATGCAAAACTCTACCTAAGGCATGCAAAACTTTGCCTTGCGAATCCCAACTTATGCCTTGCAATTTTATTTTTTTTTTTAAAAATTTTTGATTGAGCGAGGGTTCGAATTCGAAACAAAGGGGCTTCTAGCAAAGAGCAAAACTTAAAGACCACCAATTTAATGGGCAAAATTTAAAGACCAGTGCTTTTGAAGGGCAATCTGCACAAAAAGCAATTTGCAGGATTGCCCTTCGGTGGGGGTGGTTTTTAATTTTTGCCACTCAAATTGGTGGCCTTTAACTTTTGCCAATCGCTAAAAATCCCTTGGTTTAGGGTTCGAACCCCCGCTCAGTCAAAAATTTTAAAAAAGTTTGCGAGGTAGAGTTTGAATTCGCAAGCATGTAGTTTTTTTTTCAAAACTCGCCTTGTGCGGAAATTTGCATGGATGACACTCGCTTTAAGACAGAGTTGTGAAGCAAAATTCTGCCTTGCGATTTTTTTTTTTTTAACTGAGCTGGGGTTCGAACCCACAACCTCGGGGTATTAGGTGAAGGCCAAAACTTAAAGACCTCCAATTTGAGGGACGAAAATTAAAGACCACCCGAGATGAAGGACAATCCGCGCAAAAAAATGACGCGTTCTTTAGTGAAGGCTTGGCCTTACAACTCTTTCTAATGGGTCTAATTTCACCAAATTTGTTATCTTGGGCCTCATTCATAACATTTTACATTCAAGGACCTTTTCTGCAATGCTAACAAGGAATATATCGTCTACCACCGAAACACACAAGTAAATGAGTATATGTTTATATAGAAACGCACAACATGATAAAAGTTGGTGTAGAATTATTTATTTATTTTGATATGGTTCAATTAGCATGACATCACATCAGAGGTGGAATCAAGATTTGAAATTTATGAGTTCGGAATTCTAGTCCCTTAAAGTTAATAGTTATAAATTAATAATTTGTACATATTCAATAAATTTTTAAAACACAGGTTTGAATCAAAGAAATTTATGTTGAGTTGGTGATAACCCTTCAAGCACTAGCTCCGCCCTTGCATCATCAGACACAACACACCCATGCTCATTTTGCACCAATATGGACCTCTATATCAAGCCCAAAATATTCTTAACCTTATTCAAATCTTGACTCTGCATATGATATATGTCGGTTGTATTAGCACCAGTCCTCCTGAATTTGGGGTTACAGTCCTAGAAGGTAGAAACTATTTTTTAGTTGTTCCTCGATATTATCCATTTAACAAAGAACCATACATTTTAGGCAAGTGATATTTTCATTATGATTATTACACAATCTAGCCGTCCTTGTTTTGAGTATATCCAAAGAAAGAGATCCCTTAGCTAGAACTTTAAGTGGATTTGTAGAAGTTCCGTATTCTTAGTCATTAGAAGCATGATAACAGAACAGCACAATTTAAGCTAGGAACTAGAATATTATGGGGAACAATAGTAAATCACAAAATTGATCATATCAATTGATATTTACAAGCTATACACTTTTCTGCTGCAGCAGTAGTTATGTAGGCCAAATGTTTGATTTTATCTATCCTGGCAATTGTTTTGCAAAATGATCATCAAATCGATTATTAATTCTGTACTATAATCATGAACAGAGAGAAATAGGTGCATGCAGTCAATGCCAAACAAATGTCTAAGCATTATACACAACCATGCCAAAAAGAAAAGAAAAAAAACAATTTTTGATTTGGGCAAGTATATGTGCATGTGATCTTACGAAAAAAAAGCCGAGAAAGTTACAGATCAACAAAGAAGAAAAAAAAAAAAAAAAGATTTTCGCCATATAGTATATATTAACAGGTCAGCTAAATCAGAAGACAACCAAAGTAGCAATCCTATCTCATTTAATTTGTAAAACTAAGAAATTACGGTTGGGGAGGTCACGGTCAGCTTGGAAGTAAATTAATTCACATGTTTTCAAATGATTTGCTTTGAGATATGCTGAAAACTATCATGGTTGTTAATGTTGGCTTGTGTTACGAACAAGGTGGATTTCAAATTTAAATTTTATGGGTTCAATTTTTAAGGTCTTAGCATTGAACTTATAATTTCAAATTATGATTTCAGATCTACTATTTGTTATAATTTTTGTAAATTTTTATACATAAATTTATATTTCGCATAAAAAAATTGAGTTTAGATGAATCGAATGCTATAAGGCTGGATCTGCCTCGGGTCTGTGTACCCGCGTTAATTGTGATTGCAAGCCTTCATAAGATAATTCTTTGAACTGATAACTTAGTCGAGGATGAATTTTCTTAGGGCAAAGGTGCAAAACCCCTCAACTTTGCGATTTAGAGCAGATATATCCTTTGTTACAAAAGTGGTGTATATATACTGTCATACCCTATTTTAACCGGGGTCAAAATAGTTTACAACATCCCGATAATTCCGGGGTTATTTAAAGTTTAAGGAGTCGCCACCTAATTATTTATGGTGAATTAGGGCACCTAAGGTTATTAAAGTAATTATCTAAAGTGGATTTTATTTTAAAGTCTACGAAACCAAAAAATTCTAGGTAAGGGTTCAACTAACTTAGAGAGAAGGTATTAGGCATCCTCTAAATTCCATTAATGATGGTTAATCCGAGCGGACTCAAATTTAATTAGGCTAAGTGTAAGTGTAACATTTTAAATGTTTGGAAAATAGTTTGTATATGTTGCTAAAATTATAAATAGGAATATAATAATGCTATTAAAAATAAGACTTGTAAAAGTAATAATTTGTATAAAAGAGTTTAGTTATAAATTGAAGAAGCGCGGGATATGTAACGTTTTAAACATAATTGAAAATAACTCAAAGGAGGAGGCCTCAACTAATTTTGTTATTAAGAGTACGGACGAGATGGAATTTTCATTCTCCTTTTTATCATTAAATATGCCTATCTAAAATGTACATGTTTGATTTAAACTCGAAGAGTTGTTTATGAAATGTATTTGAGTTCATGTTTGTATATCAGTAATACCTTAAGATTTCCAATATAGTAGGAATGAAAATATAATTAAAGAATATGTGTTCAGGGTTTCACGCCCTTGAAAATCAATTGTTTTAATATAGATAAATATTATAAGTACTATAGATAATTTGATATAAAAGAAGAAATCGGAACTATGGAATTAAATATTAGTTCTTCCTACCCATTTACTAAAGCCAACCCGACTAATTTCGCTAAGGTTCACCTAATCTAAACAAATAAAACAAGTAAAATGTTAGTCATGTAACTACAAATTAAATGCACAAACAAAATAAAACAAAGAAATGAAATGATTTAAATGGGCTCAACCCATTTTAGGATTGCCAGATGTTCACGTACTGCTGTTGGGCTTCGGCCCAACAACCTTAATATATTGTCGCGGATGGCCGATGGGGTCGACTCAGAGAAAATTTCATTGGGGTCTTTGGCCCAACACCGAATGTGGAAGGTGATGAGTCCTCGAACTCGTATGCGACGGTCATGCATAAAATGAAAGAAAAAGGATTAGTATACATCTAAGCACACAATTTCATCATTTAAACAAAATAAGATATGCAAATTAGGCAAACACACAAGAAATAAACAATCTAGAACAAACGAGCCATATTCTGGGCCATACGAAACAAGATTAGGCCGAAACAAATATTAAGGTGAAAGTGGCCATAATGGGCAAGCATAAATGCTGTTCAGAGGCCCAATGTAGTATAATATTCAAAACAGTTCAGTCATCAAAGGGTAGCATCATGGTTGCATCTATTCTTTTTGAAGGAAATTTAGTCATAAGCACGGCTGCAGCTCAGTCACAAAGCGAGAGTCGGCTCAAGTATAAAGCATAGTGTCTATACATTCCTTTTAACAGCAAAGAAACAACTGATGGTCAACATACAATAGCAAGCAACAAGCGATAGGGGCAATAAACTGTCCCGATAGCAACTGCTAGATAACGGCAAAATGAAATAACAAAGAACAGCTGTAGGTAATCATGAGCGACAACAAGTGTGGCAGTAAATGGCAATATTCTTCCAAACAGAAACCCAACTTTAGCAGCAGTGAATTCCAGCAAAATGCAATAAGAGATTCGTTGAAACATAGCAACTAAAGGTACGGCCTACAGTTGGCCAAACAGGGGAATAGGAATTAAAATTAAAACAAGAGGGAAACTCAACTACCATACCGAAACTTCCATCTTTTGACAAAGATATACAAACAAGTTTTAATTCAGAAAACGATCCATTCTATCTTTACCATTTATTTTTCATTATTTCAGTGACGATACGAGGTATTTCAAAGAAAGAGCGCAATAATTCAAAGAAACGTGACAATTCGAAAATACAGGAAAATCAGTTATTAAACAAAAGGGCTGTTTGAACTAAACTTCTAGCATTATTAGATCCGTTAAACGAAACTCATTTAAACTTCTTTCAAACATCATGCAATTGCTACAATAAGATCTCATAATTTCAGATACTCAACAAGATTAAAGGGGAACAGAGATGCAATACTATAGAAGGGTCCAAACATTCAAGCGAAACCAGTTTTTAGAAGATGAAACATGCTGAGGTTCCAAGAAATCAGTTAGTCCTAATCATGACGGGTAGCATCTAAATGAACCAAGTAGGGACGAATTTGAGCTAAAGGGGACAACGGTTCATATTTTACATATAACTAAAGAGAAACCAAGGAACTACTCCATAAATCCATAACGGCACTTCTAGAGTAGAATCGAGTCTCAATAATACTAAATAGATAGAATGAAAGGGAGGAAGCTTTGCTCTTCAGAATGAGTCCAAACAAGCAGCCATCCACACAAATTTTAATCCAACAAACCATGTCATACTTAGTTGTTCTCGAAGAACATTCGACAAATATTAAGGCATAGACAACCCCCTACTCTCACAAACAAAACTGAAATCAACCAATGTAAGCAGCTACGAATACCATTCTCAGTGACTAATCATAGACTGATTTACAAATCAGATTTCCTTTTCATTGACCTAAAGTAATCATCATGAAACAAATTAGGGACTAGACTATACTTAGCAACTAATCGGATCAGCAAATGAATCAACATAGGGCGTTGCTAATTCTACAAGTTCAAACTGAAATAATAACAAGATTTGAAGCTGTTAGACGACTAAATCCAAATAAGTCTAAGACCATCTCGAATAGTATGCACATCATGTTCCTCTTAACCCTCTAAACGTTTCATTACCTTAAACTAACCTTAACGAACAAAGCAGGCAAATACTCGACGCACCAAACATTCGGCTAGACATGACTTAACGCAAAATTGAATGAAGCGCAAAACTAGGATATGGGGGAAATTACCTGCTTCGGGTGCAGTGAACTAAGGCGACGAGGTCTCGAATCCACCCTCTCGTATTGATAGATCCGAACTTCGAGCCAAATAAAGTTGATTGAAGGTATTGAGGGCTTTAAAGAACTAAAATTTCCGTATTTCTTCTTGGGTGAATTGAATGAAAAAGGGCCAGAACCAGGATTTTTCCCTTTTTTTTGTCCCTCCCTTCGGCTGAGGGCTTAAAGTCATTTTATAGGTGTCACATTAAAATTCTAGGGTTTCAATTCGAAGTGGATTTTTGAACTTGATTTTGGTAATTGAGTCAACGTTTTGCTAATCCGAACGTTGAGGTTCTCCACGTGGTTTGCTTCAAATCTTTGCTCAAAAAGGACAAATCTTCTGGTATTGAAGATCGTCCGCGTCTCGAAGCCACAAATGGCGTATTCTCCCCTTCCGTCAACGACGCAGTGTACAGTGAAGCGGATGTGGGGATGAATTTTTGCTCGGAAATGGAAAGAAGGACTGTGTAAGACTAAAGGGGACTGAGGTTTTGGCTAAAAATGGATGGGGGAGAGAGGCGAGAGGACAGAGACGAGAAAGAGAAAAATGAGAAAGAGGGAGGCGGCTGAGTTTTCTTTGCTGAAGAAGATAGGGTTCTGAAATGTATTAGGAATGGAAGTGGACCGGGTCGGGTCGGGCAGTGATAGTGGGCTGACTGAAAGTTTGGGTTGGATAATATAAGGTAATGGACTGATTTGGGCTTAAAGATTGGCCCGAAAATATGTGTTCTTCCATATTTATTTTAATTATTCTTGGGCTTTTAACTTAATAAGTATTACACTATATATTATGTGAAGACAAATGGTGATTAATATGTATAAAGTAAAATTAATTTAACGCGTGCCAATCCTAAAATGAAACGATGACGAACCACTTAAAATTTGTGATAAAATAATACTATTAATGTTGATAGTAGAATAGTGAAAATGAAAGTAATGACATTAATAGTAGAAATAGTAGTGAAAATAAAAATACTTAGCTCGTCAATAAATTTAGAAGCCCGAGGAAATAAATTGGAATAAAAGAGGGACAAAATTGGGTGTCAACATATATTGCTGCCGTTACAAAATGGTGCAAATATATCCTTGTCGCAAAATGGTGCAAATATACCCTTTTTGCTGACGAGATTTTTTTTAACAATAATTTAGGTTACGTGACTTTAATTATTTTTTTTTAAATGATTTTAAAATTGGCTACTTGATTCAGGTGCTTCTCATCATATCACAAGCGACTTGCAGAATCTCTCTTCCCATTCTGATTACACTGGTCATGATTTGATGCTCGGTGGTGGTAAAAACTTATGTGTTACACACTTTGGTTCCACTAAACTTTCTTCTCCTAGTCGTCCTTTGCTACTTTATAATATTCTATGCGTTCTTAGCATGAAAAATAATCTTATTTCTGTTTATCAGTTGTGTGTCTCTAATGATGTCTCTGTTCAATTCTCACCATTTTCTTATGTTGTGAAGGACTATCGAACAGGAGTGCCTACGGTAGCGGGAAAGCCTAGGAATGGATTATATGAGTGGCCAAAGAATCTATGCACTTTCTCAAATCAGACCATCAATCCTGCTGCTTTTCACAGGCAATTCTTATCAATTTCAGCCTGGCATAATAGGCTTGGTCATCCATCTTCACCAATTTTACGTCGAGTTCTCAGTGCACTCAACCTTCCAAATCGTTCTGTTTCCTCTATTTTTTTTGTAATTTGTGTAAGTGCAATAAAATGTACAAAACACCATTCTAAATTTCATCAATAAAGTCGTTTTCTCTATTAGAACTTATATATTCTGATGTTTGGGGTCCTGCACCTATTTCTTGAATTGATGGGTTTCAATATTATTTAATTCTTGTTGATCATTTCACTAAATATGTCTGGCTATATCCAATGAAAAACAAGTCTGAGGTTTCTCAAATTTTTCCAAGATTTAAAGCCTTGGTTGAAAAATATTTCAATAAGCCAATTGTCTCTTTTTATTCTGATAATGGTGGTGAATTTATCCATTTGAAAGATTTTCTTCTTCTAATGGAATCTCTAATTTTCTTACTCCGCCATACACTCCTGAACACAATGGCACTGCAAAAAAACGTCATAGACATATTGTTGAAACTGGTATCACTCTTCTGCATAATGCAAATCTACCTCTCTCAATTTGGTCATTTGCTTTCCAAACTGCCGTTTATTTAATCAATCGTCTTCCTACATCTTTGCTCAATTATGATTCACCATATTTTCAAATTGTTGGCGAGTCTCCTAATCTTAATAATTTACGTGTATTTGGTTGTCTTTGTTATCCATGACTACGTCCTCATTCGCACAATAAGCTTGAACCTCGTTCTATTCCATGTATATTTTTTGGCTATTCCACTAGTCAAAGTGCCTACAAATGTTTTGATCCTCAAACACACAAAATTTATATTTCTCGCCGTGTTTCTTTAATTGAGCATGTTTTTCCATTTTCCGGTTCCACCTCTCATGAGCCTATCCCAACAAAAGAAACTTTCACCACTTGGCTTCCACGTCTATTGGCTTCTTTAGCATCTTCGTTGGCTACCAAATCGGATTCCAGTCTTAGCTCTTCGCTACCTGTGGCATCTACTGGTAATATTCTTTCACCATTTGATACATTGAGAAATAGTACACTGACGTCAGGTATGAGCATAACTCGTGTAACAGATATCAATTCTTCCTCCCCTGATGCTTTACATTTACAGGGTTCCTTACCTACCTATAACATAGAACCAAGTGTTTCCATGTCCTCTTATTTTGACCAGCCACTATCACCGACGACAACCAGTCCACCAGAAGTCAAAATTTCATCTGTACTATCAACCGAGTCAGTTACTTTACCCATATCTATCTCTTCTTCCACTTTCCAATCCGAGTCCTCTGAACCTTCAACCTCTAATTGTCCAACATCTGTACCGCTGCCCTTTACCCAAACCAGTCATTCTATGATTACAAGGTCCAAAAACAACATTAGAAAACCAATTCAAAAACTTTGTCTTCATGTGACCATTACTTCGTTTTCCTCAGATTCCTGTGTGTTTGCTTCTACTAGCATAAAAAAGGAACCCAAAAGAATTGATCATGCTTTGAGTGATCCTGTATGGAAGCAAGCGATGATTGAGGAGATCACTGCCTTACAACGTCAAGGCACATGGACTTTTGTGCCACCTCGTTCTGGTAAAAATATTATGCGCTCAAAGTGGATTTTTTGAGTGAAAACAAATGCAGATGACAGTTTAAATAAATATAAAACACGGTTTGTTTCACAAGGCTTTACTCAAAAGTCTGGACTCAATTATATTGAGACTTTCTCTGCAGTTGCAAAACATACCACTGTTCGGGTTATTTTGCCTATAGCCTTGTCTAACAATTGGATGTTAACAATGCTTCTCTACCTGGCACTTTGACGGAGGAAGTCTACATGTCTCAGGCCAAGGGTTTTGTTGATTCAACTCGGCCTACACATGTTTGTCGTCTCCGCAAAGCAATCTATGCCTTAAAGCAAGCTGCTCGTGCTTGGTATGATGAGTTCAGTGGCTATCTATTGTCTTTGAGTTTCAAAGTTTCTGCATCTGATCCGTGTCTCTTTATTTTCTCTGTTGCTGGGATAATTATTTATCTCATAGTCTATGTGGATGATCTCATTGTGACCGGTAACAGTGATTAGCTGTTTCATTTTTTATTACCAAGCTTGGCACTCGTTTTTCAATCAAGGATTTGGGAATTCTTACCTATTTTCTAGGAGTTCAAGTCATTCGTACACCAAAAGGTCTTCTGTTATCTCAAAGAAAATACATTGTGGATCGTGCCTCCATGGGTGGTGTGAAATCTGCTTCAACTCCTTTGGCAACCACTAATTCTCTTATGATGGATGATAGTGCTCATCTGCATGATCCTAACGAATATCAAATTCTTGTTGGATCTCTTTAATATCTCTCCCTTACGCGTCCAGACAATGCTTTCTCAATACATCGTCTCTCTCAATTTTCCCATCGTCCAACAGCTAAACATTGGACTGCCTTGAAGCATGTTATGCGCTATCTCATTGGCACAATTGATCATGGCTTATTTCTGTACAAGAACTCTTCTCTTGATCGACATGCATTTTCTGATGTGGATTGGGCAGGAAATAATGATGATAGAACATCCACTAGTGCACATGTTATTTTCCTTGGCAAGATACCTATACCATGGAGTGCAAAGAAACAATGTTATATGGCGCGTTCTTCAACTGAGGTCGAACACCGTTCTGTTGCCGCAACAGCTGCAGAATTGTGTTGGCTTCAGAATCTTTTTAAAGAGCTTTCCTTAGTTTGCTGCAAGCACCAGTTATTTATCGTGATAACCTAGGTTCTACTTGTTTGGCTGCTAATCCAATGTTCTATTCCAAAATGGAACATTTGGAAGTAGATTATCATTTTGTTCGATCTCTTGTTCGTCAAGGCTTTCTTCGTGTTGTGCATGTCTCCGCTAAGGATCAACTTGCAGATGCATTGACAAAGCCATTAGATTGTCCTGATTTTCAATGACAACTCCAAGATTGGCATTCTTGCTCCCTCCAATGACCGCAATCTTGAGGGGGCATCTTAGAAGAATATTATGTCCAGATTTTCCTCTATCAATTATTAGTAAATTGATTGCATATCTTCCCATATTCCAGGATACATAAATTAGCTCTAATTGATTTTCTTACCTTTCATAGTGTTCTTGCCTTCCCTAATCAGCAAGGCTCTCTGTGTGTGTCTATATATATATATATATACACACGTTATTCCCTATCAATTATCACAAAACAAAAACATTGGGTAATATTACTTGTAAATAATTAAAAATGTTATTTGACACTAATTTTAATAGCGAGGTAAAAGACGTTATCAGAAAATTTAACATTTCCAATTTTATAATAACACTAACTTTTCAAGTTTTGAATATATAGTAAGTAATACTTAATCCTTACAAACTATTAAAATAGAAATAATACACATCTGATAATCTATCAAATTATCATGCACCTTACCTTTAGACTTTCAAGGACCCTAGCTAGTATAATCAAGCCATCGAATTTTAAATATGCATAATAGAAAAATATATTTACTGTGCGAACACGTCTAGCTCTTAGTATACATAGCTTGTGTACTCTAGGTAGAGATTAAAAATAAGAATTTATATTTTTAGCATTGCACGAAAAAAAAAACTAAAATATATACATAATAAGTCCTACAAATTAAGTATATCAGTGAAAATTCTTGGTGAAACGCACCTTTGGACCTTTCATCTCTAATTCATCCTCTGTTTACAACTATATATCTTTAGGTAGTCACTTTTTTACTACTATAAATCTTCATCTTGAAAATTCTTACTGGTAATTAACTTGAAAGTCCTATATATTAAACTAAGTCCCGAATACTATTACAGTTTTATCATCATATTATATATATTCCACCTAAAATCGGTTGGATGTGCCAATATAATTTTAAATAAATTTCGGAAAGTTGCTGGCTATTTAAAGAGAACTGCCTATCGTAACCCTGTTTCTTTTGCAACTTCTTGGACTGTTTGACACGTCCCTGAATAAGTATTCAAACGAAAATGCTCCTCTGACATAATTTAATAATAATTTCAATTATGTTATCAATCTTTAATAGATTGTCTTTGCCAAAAGTTATTTTCACTCTCTAACCACATATTGGAAGAAAATAATTATTTTTCAGAATAACTTCCGTCGGAAAATAATTTTTTTCGTCATACTAAATGTTCATAAATCTAAGAACACTTTGACAATTGGGACATAATTAATATAAGTAACAAATTAACACATACAATTTTTCAAAACTTTCATTTTGTGACATGTGACTTTGACATAAATCAACATTAAAAGTATGAATATTGGCATTGAGAATTTGCGTTGGATAATTATAATTTTTTAGCAATGTCACAATATCCTTTCCTACAATTTGCATCTATTGTTGGGTATAGGAAGAAAATGTAATAAATACTTTTCATTTGAGATAGTAATTTAGACCAGTGTGCTGCAAAATGTTGCACTCCCTTGCATATTTGGTGCACGCAATATCCAGTATCCATCCTTAATATGGATCATATGAATCTGAAGTCTCTATATTAGATTAGGACTTATGTTCTCATAGATATATTTGGATTGGAATGAAATTAGTAGTTACTGTCCAAGTGAAATTTGTATAACATAGGACAACTCAAATCCTAGTCATGTTGTAGGTAAAAAATTATGAATGTACAATTTTATCCAACAAAGATCACATGATTGAAGTAATTTTAGCTCTTGAAGGGTATAAAAGTCGTTTAATATTTTAAGGCTAGTTTGGTCGATCAACATTTATATTCATGCTTTAATAATAATATAGATAGATAGATAGATATTTTGTATCAAGAAAATATACAGCTTTACCTTTCATCTGCAATTGCTTTACATTTATTGTCTGTAAATTTTTTAATTAAATACTAGCGGACTTGATATGTTAAGATTCTTGTCGGTAAACGAATCAAAGTAATGCTCATGTTTATTTATACTCCCTCCATCCCATATTAGTTGTCATGTTTTTCTTTTGCACATCTGTTAAGAAATCATAAATAATATTCTTACTAATTTATCCTTCTCTCTCATCGAAATTAAACAAGGTTAAACTAATCAAAATTGTTTACTTTCAAGAACAGTTAATTTCAAGGGCAAACGAAAAATATAATTAATTTTGTCTTGATTTTGTGAAATAACATGTATTCGAGATAATTATTTTTAGTAATATTAACAACTAATATAAAACAACAAGAGTACGTAAGAAATTGGATTTGAGAAAAAAGCAGTAGGATTTTGTGAGAGAAAAGTACGACGGTTGTCTTTATGTGATATGATTGAACTATGTATTTTGGCGTTGTAAATTTATGGTACGAGGCTGGACACAGTTGGCTTCAAATTTCAATTCCACAGTACTTTTTTCAAAATTGACAAGTTGTTTTTGTCACGTAAAGCAGGTCACTTTACAAGATTGCTGGTCTAGGAGCTAGATTCACCTCATGCAAAATATTTGGGCACGGATGTTGCATGAACCATTTACTAGTACGTTGAATTTAATGGTTTATCTGCAAAGTTCTACCTCTTTTTCTAAAGTTTCTCTTTTAATTTGGGTTTAAGATAGAGGTTGACCTATAATTTCTGTCAATGTTGCGTTCTTCACATGTTTGTATACATTTTTAAAATTGTTCAACTATATACATAAGTCAAATTAACCACACACACAATCTCGAGGCGTGGTGGAATGGTTGGATCCTTCTATCGGTAACCAAAAGTCTCAAGTTCGAGTCCTGTGAATGGACAATCCTTGACAGGGAGCATGTGTGGGTTCAATTAAGTTGGATATTCTACCTTAGTCTCTTTTGTTTCAATACATGATGACTGAAGCCAACTTTGATAGGTTAATCCGATCATTTCATTGATGGTCGGCAAGTATGATGGTCCTAATGATGATCCTGAATGTATTTCTTGTGTATTTCACCAGCGGATTTTAAAAACCTCGCGAATTGACTTGGGTTATAGGTTTGATTCTGGCAGTACTAACCACATCTTTTGGCGTAACTGGTTATTCCTTACCTCGGAACCAAATTGGTTATTGGGCAGTGAAAATAGTAACCGGTGTCCCTGACGCTAGTCATGTAATAGGATCACCTTTGGTCGAATTATTGTGCGGACACGCTAGTGTAGGACAATCTACTTTGACCGTTTTTATAGACATACTTTTGTATTGCCGCTTCTTACTGCCGTAATTATGTTAATTAACTTTTCAATGATACGTAAACAAGGTATTTCTGAGCCTTTATAGAGAAGAAAAATATGTCCTAAATATTTGTTTGTTGAGTTCAGATAAGCCCGTATATCTATTATTCTACTTCCCCCCATGCAACACATATCCGGATTAGCGGGGCAAGCGATTTCTGACACTAGATTCTTAAAAAGAAAAAAAGAATCACACGCTCACTCTAAAAATACATCTCCTTTGGTGCTGGTGGCTTAATTAAGAAAGTGTCCGTAGCAAATACTTGGCACGGAATTCAGTTTGCAGCCGTTGAATATCCTCCGTTTGGAGTTGTAGCTGTATATATTAACTATATTCACATTCATGTGCTCCTCAGTCCTTTGCAACTTGCGTAGTTAACCCATTTTAAAATTGGCATGAGTTTTTGCAAGTTTAAAAATGGCTAGAGAATTGAATTGTAGCTTATTAAATTTTCTTAGTATATATGTTGAAAATTGAAATTCTTTTAAGATTATGAACTCCACAGAAACGTTGCAATTATGATTTGATGTCTTCAACTTTGACAATTTTGCTTTTTGAAAAAAATAAACTTGACAACTTTAAAAGAATAGTTTTTAGAATTAACTTTTTAAATTTGGGAATAGGGGGGTGGGGAAGGGGGGGGGGTGGCGGAGGAGGGTATCAAATGGTATATGCTATATTCATGGAGCCGCAAAATTTATTTGAGTTAACGCATATTACTCTGCGGAAATATTGGAGCTAATGAATATAACCAATTAATGAAAATTGTTTGTGTATTTTTGTATTTTTTTTTTAGATTCTTTAACCTTTCCTTTTCATCTTGAGAGCGTAAGACTGTGTCTGTAATATACCAGCAGTATACTAGAAAAAGCTTCGACCACTAAATTTAAACAAAGGAAAAAATGGAGATGTAACTGATGCATATACTTATTCACTTTCAAAAGCGTAGATTTGTTTTTCAAAAAATTTCTTGAATGATATTTTTCTCCTCAGAAGACCTCGGAAATGAATAAATACAAAATAAATCGCACCACCAATATAATAGATAAATAATTACCTCTTTTTCTTCTAAAATTGTCGAAGCTACTTGTAATAAGATATTGGCTCTAACTGAAAATTTATCAATAAAATTTTCATTTAGCCGTATCCAGGCATAGGATGATTCTAAAAAAATTCACATTACCTTTAGTAGGCAAACGATCCCACTAGATGAAGTAAAATAGTTTTCTTTAAGAATAACTGGAAGATATGGATTTACTATTTCAGTTGTTCATTTTTGACAAAAAAGGTAAACATATAGTACTGAAAGATATTTCAAGGTGATTCAATTTTATATAAATGTAGTAATTTAGGAGCTATTCTGATATCCGACATATCAGATTGTCCAATAAGACAGGAACAAATTCTTCTGGTTTGTGGTAGTGCTTCAAGGGCAGAGCGAAGCAAGAGTTTCGGTATATTCAGTAACTTCAATCAAAATTTGGGATTGGAATTAAAAAATTTATTTAGAACTCAATAAATTGCCTTTTCTAAAATTCAGAACGCATAAACTCAAAATTCTAAATTGCTCTAGTCCAAAAGGACTTTATGACTATGATGTCATAATTAGATTGCATCCAAAGGTTCTAGGTTTGAGAGAATTAACATACTCCATCAAAAACTTTTACTAACTAGTTAGGAAAAAAACTATATGTGCGATCATTATTAGTAGTGATATAATGAACTCAACAAGCTAAGCAGTTATAGTTTATTTTGCAATAGAAAAGTACTCCTTCCATTCACTTTTACTTGTCCAGTATTTCAAAAATAGATTTTCACTTTTACTTGTTACTTTTAGCATATCAATTTAAGACAATTTATTTTTTCCTGATTTACCCATAGTATTAATTACTCACTTCAAATCATTTTTAAAATCCAATAAAAATATGTACCAATTAATATGGGTATATTGGTAAATTATGCACTTCATTTATTATTTCTTAAACAACGTGAAAAGTCCAAAGTGGACAAGTAAAAGTGAACGGAGGGAGTAGTTACCATTTTTATAAGTAGCCCAATTATATTGATTAACATATTAATTGCTTTAAAAGAACTGAATATCTAACTTTTCTTTTACACGGGAACTTAAACTCATTGAACAATCAAAACTTTGGCAAATTTACCATTTTTATAAGTCGAAATACTGCATGCGGACGTGGAAGATTCCTAGTTTACTCGTAGAGTCTATAAAAATAGGCTTATTTCCATTTAATCTTGTTGCTTAAACCTCCCTCTGTTACTCTTCTTTCTCCCTTTTGCCAACTAGGTAAAATCACTTCCTTCTCAATAATTTTCTTAAATATTATCACAACAGTTGTCTTACAGACTATCAGTTTCAATTTCCCTTTTCTTTCTTAGTTCTTGGTCTGTTTGTTATGGACAATCTTTAATTTTTCTATTCACAAATTTAATTATTAGTATAAGTTTACCCCACTGCTGCTCATTGTGACACCTAGGTATGTAATCAGTACTATTTCTTTTTGGTTTTTCTGGTGTAAAATCACCATGCACGTATGATTAATTTTCTCTCTTCCTCTTTCTTTGCATGTACTATCATTTTTAATTTCTGCTTTCTTTCTTGATTCTTGTTGTTCTATCTTGGAAAGATTAAATTATAATTTGGGTCCAGTTGTTTAATTTTATCTAAACAATTAAGATGATATTCCCAGGACTAGGCTTACTGCTAATTGCAGTGTGTACTAGTTTTAAAGATTTTCAAGAAAAGGATTATGGCAATAATTTGTGACCAAAATTCTATGAGTTTCACCAGTAAATTTTGGTGGAAGAAACTTTTCTTGTGGGGTTTATGGTTTTAAGTGAAAAGAAGAGATTATGAAACTCTGCCTCTTGGAATTAGGAAATTATCATTAAAAAGGTTTATCCTTGTGGTATAATTGAAAAAAGGTTTTCTTTATTTTTAATCATTGAACATTTGAGCATAAATAGTGAGTTTGACCTAAATATTTTAGGTTGTATTATTTTCTTAGATGAAATCAAGTTTTTGCTTCTGATCTTACAATGAATTTCATCTTAATGACTAGTGAGTTTGAGTTTTTCTTTCCTTTACAATATTTATCGGTTGATTCAATCGACAGTTCTTGATCTTATGTGCTGTCAGAATTTTGTTATATATTCATATTAATGAATTTCTTCCAACCAAGTTGGAAGCTTTTGAATCTTGAGTTCAATTTGCTGAAAAGATAAGTGACTTGAGGTTTGACAATGGTTGTAGACAGGCAGAATGAAGTTGAATTATACTATGTAAACTCTCCAAAAATGTCGCTAGATGCGTGTCCGATCCTCCAGAAGTAGTGCATTTTGGAAGATCCGACATGGGTCCGGCAACATTTTTGGAGAGTCGGCACAACATAGGAATTGTATATATTTATTAAGATTTTAAGACATTAGGAATAGAGTAGCACATTACACCCAATACTCTATTATGATAGATGCAGACTTAGTATACCTATACAAATACGGAATTTTTTCTTTTCCAACTTTATGTACAGTAGTTTGAACCGAATGCAACGATCGACACCCCAGTACTAGCAAAGGTGGACCTGTGATTTTCTTAAGCACACATCTTTGTTTCGAATTTAGGTCCTATTATGGAAATAAACTTTTTGTGGTTGTTTTCGCTGATGAATCTTCTAAATGCTTCTGTTTACTCTTATAGAACTCAGAATGCCAACTGCAAATCCTAATGCAACTGATGAAGAAAATGAATTATTTGCTGAGGTTGATCCGTCCGGGAGGTTTGGACGGTACGAGGATCTGCTTGGCCAAGGTGCAGTGAAGATGGTGTATAGGGCATTTGATCTCGAGGAAGGCAGAGAAGTAGCGTGGAATCAGATTAGATTGAGCAAATTCAGCGGCAACCCTTTCATCATCAATAAGATCCATTCCGAAATCGAGTTATTGAAGAATTTGAAGAATGATAACATCATTGTCATGTACCATTTCTGGAAAGACTGTGACAAGAACATTCTGAATTTCATAACTGAGGCATGTGCATCGGGTAACTTGAGGGAATACCGGAAGAAACATCGTCATGTTTCAATCAAGGCCTTGAAGAAGTGGTCAAGACAGATATTGCAAGGATTGGATTTTCTCCATACTCATGATCCTTGTGTCATTCATAGAGACCTCAATTGCAGTAACATCTTTATCAATGGGAATGTTGGAAAGGTATGAACTCAGTCGATATTGGCTTACTGTTTCTCTGCAATAAACATAAAAATGCCCTTTCATGGTTCAAAGCATAATGTCAGATACTTCAAAGTTCCACTTTATGTCAAAAATACTACTCTCTCCGTCCCTATTTATGTGAAGGTGTTTGACTTGGCATGGAGTTTAGGAGACAAATGAAGACTTTTGAAATTTGTTGTCTAAAATAAGTCATAGAAATTTTGTGGCCATAAATGGAAAGAGTGTCACATAAATTGGGAAGGAGGGAATATGTAATGATGCCCATTCCTAATGAACTTGTTCCCTCTTTCTGATGATTCTAAAGCTGCACAATTTGTGTCGTTTACTTTCTTATCGTATTCAGGGAAATGAAAGGTTCTATGTCTTTACATATCCTCTACTCGTCAGGAAGATAATTTGTGCTTAGTATAATTAGAGAAACTTATTGAACTTAAATCCTAATTTTCGCAGAATGGGTTAATTGCGGTAGACAGACACACACTTTAGGCAGTTGTTGAGGGCACATTACCTGTGCACCAACAGTCACGGTGAAGTTATAATCCATACTCATGACTAACTTAAAATCGTGAATCTGCATCTATGGTTAATTCATCTCACTTTGTATAAGATCAGGAGTCTTAAGACTCTAAGGTCCCCTTAAGATTAAATAGTAAATGTACCCTCAGGCACTGAAGTACATTTGGAAGTGTTCGGTTAATTTAGATAAGAGCTTGTAAGGTAGTTACTCTTGACCTTTCATATGTCCAACTAAGCAGATATGTGATTTTTGGTCGACCTTAAACATCCTGGTTATCATGTTACACAGGTGAAGATCGGTGATCTTGGTTTGGCAACGATCGTGGGGAAAAGCCACGCAGCACATTCTCTACTAGGGACACCAGAGTACATGGCACCAGAGCTTTATGAAGAGAACTACACAGAGTTGGTGGATGTATACTCGTTCGGGATGTGCTTGATTGAAATGGCTACTCTGGAGATACCTTACAGTGAATGTGACAGTATAGCCAAACTATACAAGATAGTAACTTCTGGAATAAAGCCTCGAGCTTTTAATAAGGTGGGCGATCCCGAGTTGAAGGCCTTCATTGAAAGGTGTGTTGGGCGGCCAAGAGCGAGACCCTCTGCAGCTGAATTGTTGAAGGATCCATTCCTTTCTGATGTCAGTTATGATGATAATGATCTTAATAGTTGATACATTTAGTTCAAGTGTTGATAATACAAGATACAAAAGACAGTCTCAGCATTTCTCTTTTATAGCACTATTAAGCTCAAGATAACCTGTCTTCTTCCAACTCTATAAGAATTACAAAGTGTAATATAGTAATCCCTTGAGGTGTAAAGTCTGAACTTTAGTTAGTTGAATGTGTTTGACTTAGATTCAATTTCTAGATTCTTGTATTATATGAACTTTTCTGAAATTTAGCTCAATGTTTCAAGAAAACACAGGCTAAAAGATGTTATACGCTGTTGTTCTATCTATTTGTGCATAATGTATTCCACATTTCCCATCAAATTGACACGCAGTATACGTTTTCCCCTTAGTGAATTTTCTTATTGATCTCCGTAACTAATACTAGCATACTAATTTTGATATGAGGGGAATATCATAGTAGCTTTCTTCTATTTTTTTTTATGGACAGTTGCATCTGATCTATAGTTACACATGTAAAAATATTATTAATTTTTGTAGGGTAAAGAAAGTACCAACAGCGATAAGTACTCCACATATCTTAATAAAATCAAACCTATGAAACTTAATGAAGAACCAGTGAAGCTGAGAATATTTTTCAACTCTGAGGCAAAATATAAACATTGTTATGCGGTAGGATATTGCTATTGCCACACCGTATCTCTTTAAATGGGAATACAGAACATGAATTATTGGTGCACATAAATGGAGGGTTAAAAAAAAAAAGCAACAAATTTATTTTTCTAATTTTGTGTCACAAATGAAATAGATGAATTTCCATAAGGGACAGCTCAGTAACTATGGGGTTAAGATGAATTTTTTTTTATCCAGTATCCAATATTTGCTTTAGATTCACCGTACCAAAGACAACTCTATTTTAAGGCTTAAATCCGAAATTTCTAATTAAGTATGGAGGGTCTTTGTCAACCTACTACAATTTTTGATGGTAGACAAAGTTTTCATTTTTATTAACTTTTTTTGTCTATCAATGATACTGAATGGGGTGGGAGACTATTTTCTTAAATCTATCTATATATCTATAATAAAGCTTGAAATATTTGCTACTCTAGTTCAGGAGGAGAAACAAAGGGAAATCAGGTCAAGTAATTAGACCTTTGCTAATCATAATTTTGCTGAATCAACCTCTTTGAATGCAAGTAATTCAAGCTCAAAGAATTACAGGACAAACTATAGTCCAAGCACTAGTTACTCTGGTAACAACAACCACACTGCAAGCAACAATTATTCTGGGAACAATAGGTCTAAGATGTACTGTGAAGTATGCAAGACACCAGGACACAATAGAGACAATTGCTTCAAAATTCATGGATATCCAAATCAGAGTCATCAAAGGTCAAACTACAGCACAAATAACCAGAACAACCATAATAACAAAGGTCAAGGATATCAAGGATACAACCAGAACTCAAACAATCAAAATCAAAGGTACCAAAGCCCAAACTACATTCAGAACAACAGGTTCAACAAGGGAAAATACATAGTTGCAAATGCACATGATTAAATGCTGATGTGATTCATGCAAAGAGAGGGAAGACCAATGAGCAAATTGAGAACCAAGGTGTGACTATGAGTAAAGGACAATATGACCAACTGCTCAGTCTAATTCAGCACTTCCAAAATGGTGATGCAAGGGAACAGCTGAGCAACAATAATCTCACTGATGGAGCAATCAATTTTGCAGGTATTGTAGCTTGCACCTCCTCTATAGATTTTGATAAACTAACTTGTGGATGTTTCAAAGCAAATGCTAAAATATGGATCTTAGACTCAGGAACATCACACCACATGACCTTTAGCAAACATCAACTAACCAGCATCATAACATTACCTTACCCTCTTTTGGTGAAGTTGCCTAATGGTTATAGAGTAAAGGTAACTGAAGTAGGAAATGTAACACTAAATCCTAAAATCATTCTGGATAGAGTCTTGTTTGTTCCATCCTTTAAATACAACCTTATTTCAGTCAGCTCCTTGACAATGTATCTTAAGTGTATTGCATATTTTTCTGACACATCTTGCCTTCTGCAGAGCCCTTCACTGAAGAGGCCTCTGGAGATTGGTAGTGTGCATTATGGGTTGTATTTCCTATGATCAGAAGGTTTAAGGAAGAGCAACCCTGCAGTTGGAACAAGGAACACTCATGATAGTTGTACTTGTTGTTTTTTCAATTCTAGTCAAGTGAACAAAGCACACTGTCTAAGTAATTTGAGTAATTTCCATTCCCCTCATCTCCCAAATGTACATAGCTCATTTCAAATTAATAAAGACAATGTTTCTTCTCATGAGTCTCATAGAAATAGTATGAATTTATTGTGGCATTACAGACTTGGACATGTACCCTTTAGCAAAATGAAGGGGGATATCATCCATTCCAGTAAAGTTTTCCACCAAGCAACAATTTCTCTGTTCTATATGCCTCATGGCAAGACAAACTAGATTACCATACCAAAGTATAACAACCAACACCAAAGAGATTTTTGAACTCATTCATGTTAAATTATGGGGCCCTTATCATGAAGCCACATATGACAATTACAAATACTTCCTTACCATAATGAATGACTATAGCAGATCCATTTGGACTCACCTACTTAGCTGCAAAAGCAATGCTTTGCATGTCCTTGAAGCATTTGTGTACATGATAAAAAACTAGTTCAAAACCACAATAAGAATAGCTAGATCTGACAACGACCTAGAATTCACCAACAATGAAGCAGCCACTTTCTTCCAATCCAAAGGCATCATACATCATAAAACTTGTCCCTATACCCCACAACAAAATGGTGTAGTTGAGAAAAAACACAAATACCTTCTTGAAACTTCTAGAGAACTTCTATTCCAATCCAAACTTCCACTAAAATACTGGGGAGAGTGTATACTTACATCTACATATATCATAATAGATTACCCCTCTGTCCTACTGAATTACAAATGCTCTTTTGATTTATTGCACAAACAAAAACCCATTTACTCTCATATGAGTAGCTTTGGGTGTTTATCCCACCCCACTTTACCTAAACCTCATAAGGACAAATTTGATCTTAGAACCTCTCCTCATGTTTCCATTGCATATCCTTATGCTACAAAGGGTTACAAAGTCTTAAATCTGGCCGCCAGAAAATTACACATTTCAAGAGATGTCATTCTCTCTGTGAAACGATTTTTCCCTTTTTTTTTTTTTTAATCTAAGTGTAAGTCTCAGGGAACTTCCTTTAATGATTCATTGTCCTTTCTTGATGATGTTGATCCATATCCAACATATAATTTTCTAATAATGTTCAGAATGATGATAGTAGTGAGAGTGTTGCACACCTACATCAGTCACCAAACACTCTAAACATGGAGGTCAATTCAACTTTGACTTCACCTAATGTGCTCTCACCTAGACACCCTTCACCCATTCAGAACCCAGTTGTCATCCACCTAAAGACCCCATTCTACAAAAAGGATTGACAAGCAATCATAAGGAAGGAAGCAGCCTATACAAATTCCTTCCGGATAATACAAAATAGTTTAGCTTACAAAATAATTACAATTCTCATATCTTCTCCTAAAAGTTGGCATTTGCCATTTATCAACTTGAAATAGCCCCTTTGCCTCTCTAGGGAGATCATTTAGAGAGTAATATAAGGTCCTGTTTCCACTTCATGCATCTATCTTCACTAATAAGTCAGCAACATGGTTAGCTTCGCTATAGCAATGAGATATTTGATAAGTAGTGTTGTCGAGCATTCTGGCAGTGCAGTAAATTATATTCTTGAGCTTCAAATTGCTAGTGTCTTGATGTATGCGCATATTTGTGACTAGAAGGGAGTCCAATTCCAAGTTAATGTTATAATGACCATGTTGAATGCACCAATTCACTCCAAATCTTGGAATAGTGGCTTCAGCTTGATTACTGCTTAAAGCTTGTACTAGGATAGAAAATGCAAACATGAAATCTCCATTCTCATTCCTGAGTACACCTCCTATCCCAGCCTTACCAGTTGCTCTAATGAAACTCCCATCAGTATTGATTTTGATGATACCAGCCTGAGGTTTATTCCACTTGACAGGACTACTTTTGATAACAGGTCTGAGCCTCTTAATCTTGCTGCACAAATTGGTCTAGTTTTCTCTAGTATCTAAAGTAGGATAGGCATCTTGTGTAAAACAACTTTGATATTCCATGTGCATTGTGTGACCATTTTATACAAGTAAAAACTGTTGTTGTCTCCATACTTGCAAGCAAACCAGGATTTCCAAATTTCCTAACAAATAGTGACAGGAACAGCTTGAAGCACAAGTTTGTGAACTTTGTTCTTGGGCTTCTTTTTCCACCATTCATTAAGTAATCCTCTTAAAGGAATATATTGATGTGTTATTCCTAGAGGATTACCCATAGCCTTCCACACTGTTACACCTCGAAAATTCCGTATGTGTTGCCTTGTGGGTAGGCTAATGTGAGCTTAATGTGATTATGAAATCCTTATGAGATTAAGGGAAGTATTAGATAGCTTAAGGTGCATACTATAAGATTTCGAAGTCATACGAATATGTGAAGTTTAGTTTGTTGAAGGGAGCGAAATGTAAGTCGTGTTCGGAAGGTTTCCGCTAGAATTGAGTTAATGTCTATTTAGAAACATCTTGAGGGGTTGCCATAGGGCCTATTGTATGGTTAATGAAGTGTTACATAAGTGTCAAGAAGGTTCCATGAGGATTGGAAGTCAAACGAGTCGACGAGAACGAAACTCGGATTTTTCCAGTTGTACGGCCATTTGTACGGACCGTATAAATTATACGGCCCGTATAATGGTCCGTAGGTTTTGTCCAGAGAAGGGTGATCCCTGGTATGATTATACGGTCCAATTATACGGACCGTATAAATTGTACTGTCCATATAATAGGTCGTATAATCGGGTCGGGTCAGATTTTATTTTATAAAAGGGAACGACCCTTACTCATTTTTCATTTCCCACATTTCATCCAAACTCTCCAAAGCTCCAAAACCTTTCTCTCATCATATTTCACTCAAACCCAAGAGATTATAAAGATCAAATAGCAAGAATCAAAGTGTTCATGTGTTAGAAGGCTTCCTAGGGTTGATAGGTTTCAAGAAAACTTAGACATTGTGGCTAGGGTTTTTGCAAAAGTTGATAGTTGCTCCAAAGCTTGTTTCTATGGGATAGAAAGGTTAGTTTCCATGCTTATTTCATGATTAATGAGAATGTTTGGTTGTAGCAAAACTTGGGTATAAGAAGAAAGTAGAAAATGAAGTCTAAATGTAGCTTTTATGATGTTTATGAGTCGTAAATTATATTGAGTCATGATTCTTAGTATGATACGGAGATAATCATGTTATGGAAGGTAATAATGGTGACGAAGAAGCATTATTTGAAAATGTGCTAAAATGGGTGTAAAGTTATTGGCATAAGTTAAACATAAGGATGAATATTGAAGGCTTAATGTAATGTGATTACTTGATTATGATATTGTGAGTGTATTATGGATGTTTGGGGAGTTGTTTTGTGAAATGGTGGAAGTTGACGAAATAAGAGGAAATGCTGCCGAATTTTTGCTAGATCATGAGTTATTCTAGTTTGGGTTTAAAAGTATCATTAAGGCTTAACCATAGTATGAATCCTTCTAAATGTAGATTATTCAAGCTTCGACGGTGATCGTTAATTAGTTAAGAAGACAAAGAGGTATATAAGGCTAACCCTTCTTTCATTAAGGCATGGTTCCTTTGATATACATATTCTTTCATGAATCCCATAATGTCTTTCAAGTGACTCTATCTCTAAGATTCCTAAATCTCATGAGTCTCGATACTTTCGCGATCCTATTGCTTCCCTTTATATGATAGTTGATCCTCTAAGGATAAATGTAACAAAAACGATGATGGTAATGATGATGATGACTCTTATGGACTCTGATGTATATGTGTCTAAGTATGTATGACTATTATGTAACACCGAGCTTACATGGCCGGGTATAATACCTATCGCGCGCACACCACTGCAGTTGGGTACGGACAACACTGAGCCTTGGTAGGGCCAGGTATGTATGCCCACTGAGCCTTGTTATGGCTGGGTATGTGAACTACCGAACCTTCATGGTCGGGTATGATATATATATATGAGTACGAATAAATATATATGTATATGTATGTATGTACCCGAGTAAAGCATTAGAAATGGAAGGTCCCTACGAAAGACAAGTAAGTAGATATGGAAGGTCCCTACGAAAGACAAGTAAGTAGATATGATGAAGGCCACTAGAGGTACAAATGACTCTATTACCTCCTGATTCTCCCATCTTATGTTATTTCTTGTGCTGTCTATTATGCTTCTACTATGATGTTGATTATGCTTTACATACTCAGTACATTATTCGTACTGACGTCCTTTTGTTTGTGGACGCTGCGTCATGCCCGCAGGGGACGAGGAGACAGCTTGATCTATAGATTTCCTATTCAAGGATCGCAGACACAGGAGCTCCATTTCATCCGGAGCTACAGCTTTTGGGTATTATTCTTTTGTGTATATACATATGGGCATGGCGGGGTTGTCACGACCCAACCCCGTAGGTCATGACTAGTGCCCGATCTGGGCACCCGTACACACCCACTAATCATAATCATCACACTACTAACATAAGCGTACGCGAAGGTAAGACTCTCCATAATCGGTCCACGATAACAAAAGCTTATATATCCGAAAAGTAAAACGTCGCCCCCAAAGTCGTCACATATACATATATACACAACCGACGGCCCTGGGGGGCTCGCCATAGTATGGGGGACGCTCGTAACACAAACCATACGTACGCGACCGTACAATACTTACCCACAACCCACACGCATATGTCTACGGACACTCTAAGAGTCATAACGAACCATATGACGGACGGGGCCCGCCGTACCCATAGCAAACATATATACAAATAACGAGAAAGGTTTGTACCAAAAATGTAGCTCGGATCAAGGAGCACCAAATCGCGGAATAGATGCCTGGGTCGACGGATCACCGAACGTATAATTGTATCGCGGCATGAAACGCAGGGGGTCAGTACGAAATATGTACTGAGTATGCAAAACATGAAATACGAAAAATGAGGTCATAACCGAAGTAAGGGGTACAGAAAGTGAGCATAATAATCAGAATACAACAATGTTTGCATTTGAAATACAGATCATGCTTAAGAAGTACAGAAAATAAGTATAATAATCAGAATGTCAAAATGCTTCAAGTGCATTAATCAGAATGCCAGAATGCTTACTCCTGAAACATAAATCATGCATATCAGTATCAGATATCATATGCACACATATCGTGTCCCGCCCTTCCGTGGTGAGGACTCGGTAAATAAGATCATATGCCATCATATTATCATATCACATACCACATACGGTCCGTAATGGACCCGGCGACGGCAACATGGTCGCCCTCCCCTGTCTCTGCCCATAACTCATCATACTTCGGAATGTTGCATATCTCCGAACACATCATACTCCGTATCACATCACACTTCATAACACATCATACTTCATAACTCATCATACTTCGGAAAACTCATCATACTTCGGAATAAAGCATAGTGCGCACGATGATATACCGGCTCGGGACTCGGCGAAGGGAGTGACAATAGTGTGCACGAGCAGAATCGTGGGAAACTATATGCAATACAAGACATTTACAAAGACCCAATAGGATAATCATAACGAACTATCATTTATATAGTCAAATCGTATTTCTTCCGAATGTCACTCGGAACATATCAAATAGAACTTCTAGAAATCACAGCTACGTATCGGAATCATATGCATAACAATCCTCATTTCAGACTCGGCAAATAAGTAAGTAATCATACTCGGGGGTCGGGATGATAAGCATATTAAGTTCTTCCAAAAAAAGCTGTTAGAACTATACAAAGGAAAGTCTTGGGGGCCCACGGACAAGTATCAAACCAATCCGAGCCCGCCTATGGAAATTAGAGTCATCACACGCTACGGAACCTTCTACGAGCATATCGAGGCGATCCGGTTCTGTCTACGAAAGTTAGGGACACTTTTAGACATAGAATCCTTTAAGATCAAAAATTCTTTTTTGCACATTGAAATCCAAACATACAAAGGACATAAAGACCATAGCTCAACTACATTAAGAGTGCGGATATCAAGAAGTGAATAAGAATCGTAGACATACTCGGATCGCAAGAATAGAGTTACCCCGAGGCTCGTATCATAGCCTACTTACAACTAGGACATGCCAAAAGAAAGAAGGGTTGAGCTTTACATACCTCGTCCGCTTTCGAAGCTAATCCAAACGTAATCCTCGGGCTGTCCAAGATCTACAACAACATCATTTGCTACCACACATTAGCTATAGATACTTAGGAATTCAATCCCACGCTATTACTTTATTCTACAAAAATTTGGGCAGCATTTCTATAAACTCAACATCCCCGAGAACTCAACTCGGGCCGAATCATCAACAACAATACCAACAATCATATTAGCAACCTCGTCAATCAATGCAAAACGCATTCTAACATTAGTAATTCTTTTCCATATAATTCGACGGCATTTCATTTACATTCAATTCAACCGCATATAATCAATCTAGCACCAATGCTCACACGTTCAATTATCAATCCAAAACCATTCAAACAAGATTCAAGGATATTTCAATCTACCCGCACAATATTCAAACAACCCAACCAACCTACAACACTACCCGAAACCTCCAAGTTCCACAAGAACAACAACAACACACTCTTTCCTTCCATTTTCATAAACCATACCAACAATCCACATGTTACGATATCTTTCCCGCAAATACAAGAAAGCATTTTAAGATTCCATAAGCTTTTATAACAAGCCATAAACGATTATAACCTCAATTGAGCCATTAAATTTCCATTGTCATCATAAAATCCACAACACGACAACCAAAATATACTAAATGAAATTGGTTCTTCACTTCTACTTATACCACACATACACGGCCACACACACAACATCATATTTTCATGAACTTCATTCATTTCTACATATCACAACATGCACAACCACCTATAAAACATGTAAAGAAGATTAAACATCACCTTCTTCCACTTGACTTCACCCTCGGCCAAAGTTGGTAAATTGCAACAACGAACCATTTGCTTGCTTCAACAACCACTCCACGTTAACGAGGACCTTCCAATTAATAAGAAAGCTAGAAGAAAATAATTTTTTGTGATCAATTTTTGGACCTCAATTTTTCATCCCCTTGGCCGAATGGTCTCCTTTGTTTTTTCTCCAAATTTCTTGAAATTTCTAAGTGTTGAATATGATGAAGATGATCACTTTGTCATCTTTTAATAACACATATTAAGCTTCCATGTGGCCATGGACCACACCACATGTGGCCGGCCACATGCCTCCTTATTTCATAAAATGGCCAACTTTCTATAATTAACTTTTGGCCCCAAATTTTTCTTAATGTTTCCATCCAACAAAATTCATAAGCAACTTATGTATTAAAACAAAATCGTAGTTAAAAGTCTCTACTCCGCCTCCCGGAATAGTCTTGTCCTTAACTTATCAGGGTTAACTCGGATTGTCCCAATGTACAAAATACGGGATATAACATCCTTCCCCCTTTAGAACATTCATCCTCGAATGTTCAGCTAGCCTCATAAGGTGTTCTACGGATCTCGGGGGGGAGGGGGGGTCTCCTTTATTGCCATAACATGCAGTCTTATCTACTAATCATATTTCTTCTTCACCTCCTCTTCGGCTTTCCAAGTCATCTTATAATCCCTCTTTACTCCACTTGTAACATTCTGGGCACATTATCTCGTGTCGTCCCTTCACCTTTGATTCAAACTCTCCTATTGTCCCTTTGCTCCGATCTTGCTCTCAACTTTCCGGTCACACGTTATGTTGAAATCTTTACAAGGATATGCGAAAGTGCCCAGATTAGCTCAAAAAAAATACCTTAGCGTGGCTTCGCTAATCCTTATGCTTTACTTTGTCTTCGCCCCTCTCTTATCTTACAACCGATGTCAGAATGGATCTTTGGTTCGACCATAGCCATGACCTGTTGTTCTCCGTCCGAATTCTATCTCGGTAATTTGGCTTAACCCATCTTTACATCTTTCCTTAATGCACCCAAAACCTCGTAACCATACTATTATCACTGCACCCAAACTTTGTTTCATTAGATATTCGCTTAGTCCCGTCCCTAGCATGTAAATGTTCTTGGGTAACATAACCACTCTTGTACGACTTGTATAGAATATGTTCCATCTTAGTTACGGTCTTTCCTTCTCCTAGTTCACTCTGCTCCACATATTCCTTCCTTTACTCACTCCTTGATGTTCCCACTTCCTACCACAGGAGGTTTTCTATTTTTCTCCCTTACTACCCCTTTTTCTGACTTTTGGATCCTACTGATTTGTCTCGGCAAGGAATCCTACTCGTAGTCCAAGCATCCGTATCGAATATATTGTGGTGTCAATTGTCTTCATCTTACACTTGCATCTCTCACACCCGCTTCCCCCCTTTAAGGGGTGTACTTATACTATTACCCAATTATACTTTGCCCCTATGTCCGCATTTTCCAGTCTCAATTAGGCGGCACTTCCTTTCTTTTCCAAATATCATTGTGTTAGTACTTCCCAAGCTTAATTTGTAGCGAAAACAACATTTGCTTGCCCTGTAACATTTGTGCCCTTCGTTTTTCTTTGTCACTTGAACTGCGTTACCCTGTCCGATTAATGCCTTCCATATACCGCTACGTTGACTGCCGGAATACACATATCCGCTGATATAGCCATATACAGGATATCATATGCATACCTATATAAACATAATTACTACTATCTTGCTTACAAAATATTCCCAAGCGCTATTCAAACTCACCCTAATTCTACAGTTGCGCCGCACCTTCTTTCTCTTCACCGGTCTAGTCCGCCTCGGCCTACGCGACCTCTTAAGGTTTCGGCCCACTCTGTATGCGCTAATTCCCCTTAGGTTACTCTAGCTTCTCACTCGTCTCTTATATCCGAATTTATAGGACTTTTAATATACTTCCCAGGGGGTCACCCATCCCAAAATTTCTCTTGCTCCAGCACGCTTAACTTTGGAACTCTGATGAAATACGACGCTTTAACGCTCGTCTGATAGTGTTCACCTCACCGTATGACCCTCAAAGACACAACCTGGAGTAAGTTGAAGTCTTAACAGATTTCAAAACGCTCTCATGACACAATTACTACTTTACCCTTTTCAATCCTCCGTATTCACTTTTTGCCTACGGATACGACTACCTTCCATCCATTCAAGTGGTGAACACACCTTAATCGCCATGACTTATGAATATTTGGTTATCGGCCCCTTAAATTTCTGCTTGCCGCTATTACGTGACAGTCATACAAAGAATTACACATACATAGAACAAATTCTAATAAGGACTCATATACCTGTAGATGATCGGTCTCTAGCCTGATCTGGTGGGCTATAAGGTAAAGTGTACTCCTCATCGTCATCTCTCTCATCTGAATCCGAGGGATATAGATAGCCCGGGCAACTCCCGGTTCACCGACTTTGAGTTTAATCCAATGTAACGCCTCACCGAGGAGGCCGGTAACATAGTGCTCCACCATAAGCAACCGGCACTTCTCGGGAAGCTTTTTCGCCAAATACTCGACGATCCGTGTCGTACCGTCCTCTGGTGGTCCTCTCAAAGTCAAAGGACTCCGAGGAATCGCGCGGATCCTCCGAGGGACCGCCTCGAAAGAATTTGGTCCGAAGATCCTCTAGGGCCTTTTTTGGCACCCCCACTATCCGGTTTTTCATCGCTTGTCAACTGTCACCGGCAGAGAAAGCATTTCCCTAGACTCTCCGCCGCACCAAGAAAGAAAGGTCACCGATTCCTAAATGCCCCGCAACCTCTTTTATAAGTGTGGCCTAGCTTCACACCCATAAACAAGACTCGCCGAACACGGTCCGTTCCGAGGATCCGAACCGCTCATACCACTTTTGTCACGACCCAACCCCGTAGGTCCTCCACTAGTGCTCCGAGCCGGGCACCCGTACACACCCACTAATCATAATCATCACACTACTAACATAAGCGTACGCGAAGGTAAAAACGTCGCCTCCATAATCGGTCTTTAACAAAAGCTTATATATACCGAAAAGTAAGCGTCGCCCCAAAGTCTTCACATATAGATATATACACAACGGCCTAAGCCGAAAATAGGGGGACGCTCGTAACACAAACCATACGGACGCAACTACAATACTTACCCACAACCCACACGCATATGTCTACATCCATATGACGGACAGGCCCCGCATCTACGAACAAACATATATACAAATAAAGTCCGTACCAAAATGCAGGCTCCGGATCAAGGGGAGCACTCCAAACCGCGGGAATAGATTCCCTAGGCCGACGGATCACCCGTAACGTATACCCGACCGCGCGGCATGAAACGCCCTAAAGCGGGTCAAGCATTTTAAATATGTACTTGTATGCAAAACATGAAATACGAAAAATGAGGTCATAACCAGCATAATAATCGAATACAACAATGTTTGCATTTGAAATACACATGCTTAAGAAGTACGAAAAATAAGTATAATAATCGTAATGTCAAAATGTTTAATTCATTAATCGAATGCCGAATCCCTAAATCATGCATATCGATATCGGATATCATATGCACACATATCGTGTCCCGGCTAGGGTGAGGACTCGGTAAATAAGATCATATGCCATCATATTATCATATCACATACCACATACGGTCCGTAATGGGACCGGCGGACGGATAGAACATGGTCGCCCTCCCGTCTCGCGCCATAACTCATCATACTTCGGAATGTTGCATATCTCCGAACACATCATACTCCGTATCACATCACACTTCATAACACATCATACTTCATAACTCATCATACTGGAAAACTCATCATACTTCAATAAAGCATAGTGCGCACGATGATATACCGGCTACTCGGCGAAAGTGACAATAGTTTTCGTGGGAAACTATATGCAATACAAGACATTTACAAAGACCCAATAGGATAATCATAACGAACTATCATTTATAAGCCAAGACAATAGTCAAATCAGATTTCTTCCGAATGTCACTCGGGAACATATCAAATAGAACTTCTAGAAATCACAGCTACGTATCGGAATCATATGCATAACAATCCTCATTTCCTTAAGTAAGTAATCATACTTCGGATGATAAGCATATTAAGTTCTTCCAAAAAAAGTCAAGTTAGAACTATACAAAGGAAAGTCTTGGGGGCCACGGACAAGTATCAAACCAATCCGAGCCCGCCTATGGAAATTAGAGTCATCACACGCTACGGAACCTTCTACGAGCATATCGAGGCGATCCGGTTGAAAGTTAGGACACTTTTAGACATAGAATCCTTTAAGATCAAAAATTTTTTTTGCACAAAATCCAAACATACAAAGGACATAAAGACCATAGCTCAACTACATTAAGAGTGCGGATATCAAGAGAGTGAATAAGAATCGTAGACATACTCGGATCGCAAGAATAGTGAATTTTTTCATTACTACTTACAACTAGGACATGCCAAAAGAAAGAAGGGTTGAGCTTTACATACCTCGTCCGCTTTCGAAGCTAATCCAAACGTAATCTCGGGCTGTCCAAGATCTACAACAACATCATTTGCTACCACACATTAGCTATAGATACTTAGAATTCAATCCCACGCTATTACTTTATTCTACAAAAATTTGGGCAGATTTCCCCTATAAACTCAACATCCCCCGAGAACTCAACTTGAATCATCAACAACAATACCAACAATCATATTAGCAACCTCGTCAATCAATGCAAAACGCATTCTAACATTAGTAATTCTTTTCCATATAATTCGACGGCATTTCATTTACATTCAATTCAACCGCATATAATCAATCTAGCACCAATGCTCACACGTTCAATTATCAATCCAAAACCATTCAAACAAGATTCAAGGATATTTCAATCTACCCGCACAATATTCAAACAACCCAACCAACCTACAACACTACCCGAAACCCTCCAAGTTCCACAAGAACAACAACAACACACTCTTTCCTTCCATTTTCATAAACCATACCAACAATCCACATGTTACGATATCTTTCCCGCAAATACAAGAAAGCATTTTAAGATTCCATAAGCTTTATAACAAGCCATAAACGATTATAACCTCGAATTGAGCCATTAAATTTCCATTGTCATCATAAAATCCACAACACGACAACCAAAATATACTAAATGAAATTGGTTCTTCACTTCTACTTATACCACACATACACGGCCACACACACAACATCATATTTTCATGAACTTCATTCATTTCTACATATCACAACATGCACAACCACCTATAAAACATGTAAAGAAGATTAAACATCACCTTCTTCCACTTGACTTCACCCTCGGCCAAAGTTGGTAAATTGCAAATAACGAACCATTTGCTTGCTTCAACAACCACTCCACGTTAACGAGGACCTTCCAATTAATAAGAAAGCTAGAAGAAAATAATTTTTTGTGATCAATTTTTGGACCTCAATTTTTCATCCCCTTGGCCGAATGGTCTCCTTGTTTTTTCTCCAAATTTCTTGAAATTTCTAAGTGTTGAATATGATGAAGATGATCACTTTGTCATCTTTTAATAACACATATTAAGCTTCCATGTGGCCATGGCCCACACCACATGTGGCCGGCCACATGCCTCCTTATTTCATAAAATGGCCAACTTTCTATAATTAACTTTTGGCCCCAAATTTTTCTTAATGTTTCCATCCAACAAAATTCATAAGCAAACAAAATCGTAGTTAAAAGTCTCTACTCCGCCTAATAGTCTTGTCCTTAACTTATCGGGGTTAACTCGGATTGTCCCAATGTACAAAATACGGGATATAACTTTACTAGTGACATACTTTAGAGGCTCGTATACTTTGGTCGGTGTCTTGTAGCCTTGTCGGCTCATATTTTGTATATCATTTTGATAGCCTCGTCGGCTTGTGTATATGGATATGGGCATTGTTATTGATGATGATATGAATGCGTTGTTGCCCAACGAGATTAGCACTATTGATGTATGTAAATTATGAGTAAGCCATGTGGCTCACCTAGATGAATGTGAGAATACGATAAGAGGTGCCGGGTAGCACGGGTGCCGGGTGCACGGTGCCGTCATGGCCCTCCGGTTGGGTCGTGACACACACATAGTCAGCAACTTTACTTTCGACAAAAACATGTTGAACAATTTCATTTTTTGGTGTTAAACAACATATGCAATCAGTGTGATTCTGGGAACTAGTAGTATTGAGACCTTTATTGATAGGAACTCTTCCAAAGAATAGTCTCCAACACAAAAAAAATGTTTGAATGGCATTGATTTGTGTGAAATGTTGTTCAAAATGTCATTAGGCTGTCTGTTTTTCTAATAAGCTTGCAAGCAGTGCTATTAGAGAAGTGACCATTATCAGTCATTTTGCATATAGCATAGGTCCTTTCTCCATTTGTCCCAACTCAATAGAAAGAATGTGTAATGCAACATGACTAGGCAGAGTATCATAGAGTTTCTGAGCATTCCAAGTGTTGTTGTCCATAAATTCCTTGACTTTCTTCTTGAAATTGAGTCTAGTGATGAAGTTAGACAGAGTTTGCAAGACAGCCCATCTTAGTCAAATTATCACACCAAAAACTACTCTTTCCATCATTAATCCTCCAAGAAATGAACTTTTCACATTGGTCTCTGGCCCATAGTAGATGTTTCCATGCTTGAGAATTGCCAGGACACCACTTCTTACCCACATGACTCATCCTATGGCAGTATTTAGTAGTTAAAAAATCAGCCCTAATAGACTTACTTGTTCTGAATTGCCACCATCTTTTCACAATAAGAGTATTAGAGATGTCATTCATCCCTTTAATGCCAATACCAGCCTCATTTTTTCGAAAGCACAACTCCCTAGAAGTCCAATGATACTTATTTTTACCATTAACAACACCCCAAAAGAAATTAGCAATATGTTTTTCAATGAGTTCCAAAGTACCTTTAGGGGGGTAAATGGAAGATAGAATATAAATAGGGAGAGATTAAATCACACTTTTAATGAGAAGATGTCTTCCTCCACAAGAGAGCATGTTACCTCGCCATGCATTGAGCCTTTTAATAATCTTTGCAAGCATGCTATAAAAATAAGACAAGTCTTTTTCTACTAATGTAAATAGTATAGCCAAGGTAAGTGAATTTTTTTTTTTAATCTAAAAAACCAATTTTGTTTCTAATCCTTTTAATCCTGTAAGCACGGGTTTTAGGCCCAGTTAGAAAGAAACTTTTATCCTTATTGACCATTTGACTAGAAACAGACTCATATTTCCTTATTTTATCCATAACCAACTTAATGGATTTAGAGTTGCAACTACTGAAAATAACAATATCATCAAAGATAAGCCAAACGAGTAATTTGAGGACCGTTTTTATGCATGGAAAAAAGGAGTGGAATTCTGGTTATATAACAAGCTATTAAGGGACCTAGAAAGAACCTCAGCAGCAATAATAAACAGAGAAGGAGAAATAGGATCACCTTGCTTAAGGCCATGTGAGGAGGTGAAAAAACCATGTCTAGTTCCATTGATGATTATGGAGTACCAAACATTAGAGATGCTTCTCCACATTAAGTCATTCCATTCATCATTGAAATCAAACCTATTTAAAACATTTTTCAAAAAGGACCATGATAGCCTGTCATAGGCTTTGGCCATATCTAGTTTTAAGACAACATTTCCCCCTTTATTGATTTTAGAAATGCCATGGACTATTTCTTGAGTGAGCATCACATTATCTGTGTTAGATCTTCCAGAGACAAAACCACTTTGATTTTCAAAAATCAAATTAGTTAACAATGGATTTAGTCTACTAGCAAGAATTTTTGAAACAGTTTTGTTAGTATAATTACTCAAGCTTATGGGCCTGAGATTAGAAAAACTAGTAGGGGCATCAATCTTGGGAATCAAAGTAAGACAAGTATGAGTATAATACTTAGCTGTTTCCTTGCAAAAAAATCATATACAAAAGCAGTAACCTCATTTTTAATAATAGACCAGCAAGTTTGAAAAAACATACCATTGTAGCCATCAAGTCCAGTTGAGCGTTCCTTACTCATGTTGAATACTACTTCTTTGATCTCATCCTCATCAAGCATCTTGCTCAAATTATGGTTATCTTCATAAGTGATGATCTTTGGTATGCAATCCATTATCCTACTGTCTCTATCAGGAATATGTAAGTTGAAATGCCTTCTGAAATACTTGATAGCAACCTTGGAAACATTGTCATTACCCTAAACCCATCTCCCTTTATAGTTCTTGATCCTTTTATTTTGCAATCTTTTTCTTCTGTTCCTTAAGACACTATGAAAGTACTTAGTATTTTTGTCACCATCCTTGAACCACTAAAGTTTGGTTATTTGTTTCAACAAGGAGTCTTGCATGTTGAGCCATCTAGTGTATTCAGCATAACCTCTATTAAGATCCTCTCTGCCCTGTTCAGTGTTGTGTATAAGATCCACTCTTCCAAGATTTCTATTTTCGCTTCCCAATCATGTACTTGTTCATGAATGTCACAAATATGTTCTATGGACCATTGACTAAGAGCTCTACTCATATTCTTCAACTTGGTTTGCCATCTCCACATGGCATTACCATTAACATGTTCATCCCAAGAGGCTTCAACAGTGTCCATGAAACCAGGTTGATCAACCTAGAAATTTAATGATTTGAACTATTTAATATGATCCTGCTGATCACAAGAACATTTAAGAAGAAGAGGTCTGTGGTCAAACCAGACCTAGGAAAATGTTTGACATCATTGTTTTGAAATTGCTGCACCCATTCATCATTTATTAGAATCATATCTAGTCTCATTCATATTCTTTTGCTAGGCCTCCAATAATTACACCAAGTGACTTTGGGACCAGTAAAACCAATGTCGCTAGGACCACAAGATTCCATATAGTTGATAAAATCCATACTTTTCCTCATTCTGTGAGGTAAACCACCTAATTTCTCATTAGGATCCATGATGACATTGAAGTCCCCCCCCCCCCCATATAACATGGGCCATTAATAAGACTTTTTACATTAGTAATACTCTCCCAGTGTTCTTCCCTTTCTGTAGGAGTGCATTTAGCATAAACAACAAGAGTCACAAAGGTTCCATCCTCATTTAGATGATCCTTCATGTTGAGAGTGAGTTGTTGATCAGTATTAGCAATACTAATAGTGTGATCAAGACCATTCCAAAAGCACTAGATCTGGCCATTAATATTAGCCATACAGTGATTGAAACAAAAATATCTTTTGTAACCTTCCATCTTACTTACATCCATGAATGGCTCATACATTGCAACAAAAGTCACTCTATTGGTGTTCACAAGAGTTCTAAGTCTATAATATGATTTTTGAGACCTAACCCCCCTAATATTCCAAAATATTGCACTGATCATGGAATAATTACTGCGGGAGCACTTTGTCTTTGCCTAATTCCATTTGCATTGGATTTGGAATGAGACTTATTTATGTTGATTTTTCTTTTCTCTTTATTTTTGCTTCTTCCTCTTAAGTGAGTGGAAATCAAGTTTCTTTGACTTTGAGTGTAATCAAGACCATTGTTTCTACCGGAGCTGGACTCTTCAGAATCAGTCCTTGAATGACCTGTTTCTGAAGTTCATTCTCCTCATTTTGAGTAGCATTGTTGTTGTGCACCTCCTTTCTATGCTTTCCTTCTTCATAGGTAGCCTTGTTTATTTTCCTTTTGCCCTTTTCATTATGAACTTGTATTTCTTTCCTATTGTTATTCTTATTCTCATCCTCTTTAGTACCATTTTGAGGAAGAAGCTTCCCATCATTCTTTTCTCCCGCATCATTCCATTTCCTTGTTGGTCAGCCACATCATTCTTTTGTTGTTCAGAATTTTTCACTACACCTTCTTCTTTAGAGCAATTTTGATCGTCTTCCTTGGAATTCTTATTATTTTCACTCTTGTGCTCAGCCATTTTCTGTTCCACTTTTCTACACTGAATGATAAAGTGTCTCATTATTTTGCAATGTTTACAAAACTTGGGAGCATTTTCATATTCAACCTTTTGAGTGAAACCTTTGAGCGGGCAAGCTTCATCTTCAGTTCCAACCCATATAACATTAATTTTGGGTTTAGTAAGATGAATTTTAACCCTGACTTTAGCCATAATAGGCCTAGTCCTGTAACCAGTAGCAGCATCCATGGACAGAGGTGTGCCCAAAGGTCTTACAATTTGTTTTAAGTAGTTCTAAGCATGGCAATGAAAGGGAAATTCAGGTAAGAGAACACAAACTGGTACAATTGGAGAATCTTCATCCAGTCTGAAATCCGGACTCCATTTCTCCAACCACATGACCTGAACTTCAATCTCAATAGAACGTCTAAACCATAAATTTTCAAAATCATCCTTATTTGAAAAATCTAGAAAAACAGTGACATAATTAAAAACTCTAATCTTAGGGTGACCTTTAACAGTGATTTTTCTGCAAATTTGGATCTAATTTTCTCAATTGGAGGCCTTGCTTTCATTTGCACTCTTCTTCCATGACCCCATTAAAGTCCTTGGCTCTGAAGATGATAGCTGGAATATCATTGTGCGATGCAACTCGAGATTCCACAGAGGGATTCCCAATTCATCTCTTAGCAGTGGTGTTCTGATTTGTAGGAGTTAGAATTGCATTGGCATAGTTTGTTTTTTTGGGAATTACAACCCTAGAAGTACTAGGAACATTAGGAGGAGAAGAGTTATCCAGGAGACGCGCCGGTTTCGGGTGATCCGGCGTCCCCATGGGATGGCGCATGTCTCTCAGAAGCGGTGTTTGTGGGCAAAGTTATCGTTATATGAAATAACGATCATATGTGTGCGGAGAGCTTTTTGTTTCTAGAGAGATAAAAAAGACTTTTTAATATATTAAATGTTTTAAAACTATGTGTGTAATGTATAGCAAGATACTTGAAGGAAAAAATAGCTCACAAACTAGAGTCCGCAACTTAAATGACCCAAAAAGTGGCTGTAGGGATCAAAATAACCCATTAAGAAAAATTACCAAAGTACCTTTTGCGCACTAATTTAGTATGCAATAGGACTAAACTGTAATATTACAGTACTTATATTAATCCCATCAGTTTGCCATTTTCAAGTCACCCTTCACCTCCTCCATTTTCACTCTTTCAACATACTTCACCCCCCCAAAATCATGTCTCAAAGCTCCGAAACGTTAAACGTTGCTATACAACCCAATGTTTGTGAATGCGGTTATTATTGTAAGTTAAGAACATCAAGGACCCAAGATAATCCGGGTTGTCATTTTTGGCGTTGTAAAGTGCCCAAAGTAAGTGTTTTTACAAGTTTTTAGTGTTTATCTTTTTTGACATTATCCACATATTTTACTTTCGAAAACTAATTTTCTTGTAATGTTTATAGGATATGAATGGTTGCAAGCATTTTGAATGGGAAGATAGCATTCCTGTGGATAAAACAGTGGCGGTGAAGTTTAAAAAGCCTCTTGTTGATAGAGATACTGCGACTTCACGTATCGTTAGAGATTCCGTGAAGTTTGACTAGCAATTTAAGCTTATGGAAGCTCAAGAAAAAATTGACCTTTTGGAGGTCTAGCTAAAAGAATCCACAGAAAAACAAAGTTTTTTTTAGGCTAACCTTAGAGACACTCAACACAAGAAAAATGCTTTGAAAGAAAAACGTAAATTTTGGAAGATTATTTGTGCTATCTTGTTGTTATTTATTATTTCTATGTATTTTGTTTTTTAAGTTTATTATTTCTATGTATTTTTTTGTTATTTTTATATGTTTTGTTTTTATTAGTTGTACGTTTTCACATATTATGTAATCGACACCTTTTATGTACTAGTTTATTTGTATTTTCTTTAAAATTGTGAATTGTTGAACTTTTTATGTATTGTTAACTCCAAGAAACTTATATAAATTAATAATAGACTATAACAATCAAAGCAAATTAAAAACATACTAAATTTTTTCAAATTCATGACTTCATAATATGTTAAAAATATAAATTAACCGCATGAGTCTGAAATTTAAATGACCCAAAAACTAAGATAGTAAACCAAAATAACCCCTAATCATCATCAGAATAGAAGTCATCAATATCGTCCTCGGAACAATATTTTGAATGTCTTAAGACACGTCTTTTTTGTGTCGATGTTAGTTCTCTACCTGCTGATGATGCTTGTTCTTCGGCCAACTTTAACATGTAAAATCTACAACGTCTTGCTAGCATTCTGTTGTTTTCTTTTCTAATCCTTTGTATGTCAAGCTCGCAAGTGTGTGCACCTACTTGAGGCATGGTCATTAAGAATCTTGTTGGGATTTAAGCATTAAGATTTTCCAAGTCACGAACAAGACGTTCTGATTCGGCATGCCGATATGTCAATTCTCGGCGTAACCCGCAATAATATTCTCGTGGATCTGAATATTTCACTTTGCAAAAATCATCATTACGCTCTATTAAAAGGTGGGGCATCAAATCATCTAGCACGAATTCATTGTTATCAAGAAAACTCGGTTCATCGGAATAGTTGCTATGATTTGAGCTTTCATCACCACTGCTATTTGAATCATTTAGAAGGAATACCGACCAATCTACATTTCTACTGCTCAACATTTATTATGTTGTAGTTTAATAATAAATGAAAGGCCACTTACATAGTTGCAAAACCCCAAATACCCTTAGGGTCCTCCTTATGACCCTACCTACTTACTTTATTATAAAAAAATATTAATAGGATCATGGTGATTCATCTTCATCGGACATCTCACAGTCCGAATCCTACTTGGATATGAATATGACGTAACCTTGTTGACCATATTCTACCCTGAGGTAATGTATTTTCATCCGATTGTTCGCTTCGCGATAACGGTTAAGAGAAAATTGAACTCTTGTAGTGTACTACGAGGCATCGACGTAGTACGACTTTTTTGACGTTTGAGTCCCAGTTCCCTCAACCTTTGTTCTAGAATTTCAACCTCCCTAACACGCCAATTCCACTCATCTCTCATTGTATTATTGTATTCTTGATTGTATCTGTTATTCGCGTTATTTGAGTAAAAATCATTTTTATCTAGTTCGCATGTCCTACCCATTGCTTTGAATATGTTTGATGGGGTAAATCATGTAATAGAAGCAACACCAGAAAATTGGTTCCAAGATGCCATAATAACTTGTTTTAATTTGAATGCTAGTTGTTCGTCATTCATGTTATATATTATGGTAATAATAATGTGTAGTAAATATCCATTTTTAAATTATAATTTTGTGTAGTAGCACATGTTTATTTTATTATACATATAGTAATAGTAATGTTTTTTTTGTCTCTTTTTAGGGGTTATACACTTGACATGAGTAATATTGGGCAATCCCCTCTGTTCGGTGCAGCTGATTATTATCGATAGGTATACTTTTTTATAATTAAATTGTCACGACCCATTTTAGCTTAGGTCATGCAGACACCTACCTTTCCCACCTCGATAGGCGAACCCTTAACTCAACATTCACAATAAACGAAAATAGCGAAAGAAAGTAAAATAACGTAAATCTCACAATATGATATAATATAGATAAGTGCGGAAGTAAATGAAATCCACTCCAGTATTTGGTCTGGTCATACAAGAGCATCTAAATCCGAATACTAAGGTCTGAATAATAATACATAAAATGTCTGAGTGAAAAGTAAGACATAAGCAATAGAAGAGTCTTCGAGGCCAGCGGACACCATGCTCACCCCGGAAAACTCAAGTAGAAGCTAACGAATCGATCGCCCACGAGTCGTAGAAGTAGATCTCAGCTCGATACTCGCATTCATAAATGAATGCAATAAGTGTAGGTTAGTACAAACAAAAGTACTGGTAGGCATCATAGGCCGACTGAGCATAGTTAACACAATTCAGAAAATAATGCAGATAAACAAGTAGACCAATCACGCATGGAACAATATAATCGTAACCGAGTATCCATCAACACCTATGTAAGTATATAACCCCAATATATTATGTCTGAGTATATCCGATCCTGAAACAATCACCATAATAGAATCATCACAGTCCAATCATCAACAACATAATCGTCACAATACAGTTATCACAACATCTCACTCAAGTCATAATGCAATGAAGTGCAATAATGGTATGAATGTGATGCCATGCCATACTATGCAAATGAGGTGTACACATGCACTTCGGATAGAAATATCGACATCTCGGTAGCACAACCCAGTGTGACTCGCGAAGTCTAAGTGCCACCCGTCCCGGATCTTTGCCAAACAAACAGACGGTACCCTGGCTAATTGGTCACAGGGGGAGTCTCACTGACACTACTCTGGGGGACCCGCGGATCCTATGCACTAACAATCGATTCCGGAATAACATCGGAATCGGCTATGCAACAACGATGCCCGAATATAACCATCGGACATCGGCCTCTTCACAATCACTCAAAAGAGTTGTCAAATATCAGCTTTCATAAATCAACGATTCCGAATTGAACCTCGACACCACCTCTCGCAATCACTCAAGTAAAAGAGTTTATCAAGTGTCGCTTCATATGAACAACAATTTGGAAAGGATCTTGGACATCGGCATTTTGCACAATCACTCAAGTAAAAGAGTTTATCAAATATCAGTTTCGCTCAATCAACGATACCGGGTCATCACCGGATATCGGCCGTGCATGACAATTATGAGAGAATGCGTGCAATGCATATGTAAATCATCAACAAGCAAGCTCAATATTACAAGTACCTCAACGGGGTACGCCAATAATGCATCACATCACAATACTAACTGTGGGTATGCCAACATATATAAATCAAGTACTAACAACGAATACGCCAATAATATATCAATAATCTCAAGTACCAACAGTGGGTACGCCAATAATATATCATAGTACAAATACCAACAGCGGATATGTCAATCCTATCCGAATCAGGACAACAAGAGACATTCGTTATCTACCAACTACACATGGCATCAAGCCAATACAATTAAAGAATCAAACGCATATAACGGGGTGGCTAGTCCTAACACACATCGGGGCCCAACCTAAGGCAATATCCATCCCAACTTCACACTAGAAGGTTTACATGCTATCTCCGACATCATAATCTAAATATGTGATTCACTATACTAAGTCTCACCAAAGGCAAACCATAACCTACCTGGACTGCCGAACCGCAACACCAATAAGTCACTCTATCACCTTGCCCTTCCTCAGAACCAAAGTAGTCTAAGCATAATCGAATTCTATATTAGAAATCCTGAAGAATGTACTAACATTGCTATGATATCAATTTGGTCCATTTTAACCCTAAAAATTGGAGAAACGGGCTCACAAGGGCGAAACAGGAAATTCACGGGTATAATACCAAATTGAATCCTAGGTAATCATAACCCAATCATTAATTGTTGACTTAGCTCAAGAATTATCCCCAAATCTGATTTCTAGTAAAAACCCCCAAATTAGATATGAACCCTAATTCTCCAAATCCGAAATTCAACGTTAAAAGTGAAAGATATATGATTACTAGGCTTAGATTCATCAAGTTTTATCATCAACATCATCAATTTATCATATAGGACCCTAAGAGAAAATCTCCCAAAATCCTTCTTCAAATTTCAACTCAAAAGGATTGTAAAAGCGAAGGGGGAATTCTAAGATGATTGTGATTAAGGAAGAGTAAAGGATTGGACAAAGTTTCACCTCCAAGAATCTCCTCAATTTGTCTCCCAGAACAGTTTTCCCAAGCTCCAATATCGAGATATGATATAATGAGGGTCTAAGACTTATTTAAGTCACATTAAATGAAATATCATTGCCCGTGACCGCCACGGTGGAGGGAGTGCCACTACAGCGGTGCCGCTACGGTGGTTGAGATACCGCCGCAGTGGTATGGCCTCTATTACCTATCACCGCCCAGCGGTCATCACACCGCCACAGCGGTGCCACCATTGCGGGCACCAAATACCAGATTTTTCGAATTTCTCTAAGTCTTCAATCAGATTTTCGGGTTATTCCTGAGGCCATCTGCTTACAATCTGACCATCTAAACCCATACAAAAATATGCTACGAATGCACTTGTGGTCTCAAAATTTCCAACGGATGTCTCATTGACCGAGTCACCACCGGTGCCTACTTCCAATTTCCCATCCAAAGTCCCGAAATGCACCAAAGTGCATTGGGAACTGAACCAATCATACATATAGGTTCTAAACAATAATCCGGATCTCTCGGAGTTGACGAACCTCCGAAAAGTTCGTTTGCCCAAAAGTTAACCTTGGGTCAAAAGTGAGTCAATTAATGCTCGAAAGTGGCGAAAGTGCCAAAAGAGCTATAATGACCAAATCGGTCGTTACATAAATAATATAAGTGATTTGATGTTTAGTATTTACAATACTTGAACTATATCTGTAGTGAAAATTACACACAAAACTCGCCAATGGCACCAAATGTTGATTTCGGTGCAGTTGTTCCTTCTTCAAACCCTGACAATATTTAACACTGTTGGTAGGTTCATCACTTTGATATTGAATAATCCATATGTATTTTGATGTTGGTATTTAAAATATGCTACCTATTTTTCGTATAGGAAGAGCCCTTTACTAGATGGTGATAATTATCCTAATTATATAGAAACATCATCGAGTGATAGCGATGAAATACCGAATGCAGAGGAGTCCGATGATGATGATGATGATGATGATGAGGTTGATGTTAATCCTTGTATGTAGGAACTACAATTAGTAGAAATAATGCAAAGTCGGCCAAACTAGCAAGAACCGATGGCAGAAAGCCCAATGCAATGGCATTCTGACGTGATTCCATATCTTGACAATCTTCAAGGTCATCCTGATGCCTTCATATACACCAGAGAAGATGATACAATTCGTCATAAATTGTGGAAAGAACCGGTCGATCTTGTAAGGGATCAAGTTCACCTTGCAAAAGGCATGATATTCGAATCCAAAAAGGCATTGCAAAGGGTGGTTAAAATTTATAGCTACTTGAATGAGGAGTTTAAGGCCGATGATTCAACTTGAAAGATTCGAGACTAGCTTGCGTACGACGCATCAAGGTTATCAATAGATGCTTCGTGGTATTGTTAAGCATGATAGTATATGGATTATCACAAAATTCCACCCATGTCACACTTGTGATATGGGAGAGAAAGCAGACCATTTTTATTTAGATACAAATATGATTGCTCAAGTGTTACTTGTTCACATTGCCGTAACCCCAAGGTAAGCTATTCGACCAAGTTCATTATAATTTTGGCATAAATTAAATTATCATATCATTGCTAAATGTTGTTTGTTTAAACTTGTCTAGGTATCCCATCAAAGATTGCATTGAAAACGTTAAGGAAACATATCGTAAAATAATAAGCATGAGAAAGCGATATCTGGGATGTAGGCGGGCTTTTGAGATGATTTATGGTACATAGGGGGGCGGGGGTGGCTCTTTCCAGCAGTTGCCGAGGTATATGGCAGCTCTACAAAAATTCAATCCTAGTACTGTTGTATAGTGGAAGCTCGTTCCGGGTAATATTTTTACTTTTGTGTTTTGGAAATTCAAACCATGCATTGATGATTTTGCACATCGCCGGCTAGTCATATTCATAGATGGCACGCATGTGTACGGGGTATACGACGTCAAGCTACTGATTGCAGAAGGGATGGATGCCAGTGGGTCGATATTCCCTCTTGCTTTTGCCATTGCTGCTAACGAAAGCAACGACACATGAGGGATGTTTTTGACTCATTTGGGGCGATATGTTATTAAGGATCATATGGGCATATGCGTATTATTTGATCGACATCAAGCCATATTATACAGTATGTCTAATTTGCAGGGGTGGCAGCCTCTCTTTGCTTACCATCGCTTTTGTTTAAGGCATATAAAAGCAAATTTCCAAACAAAATTTGGCAACAACACAGAAAAAAATTGGTGGGGGCTGCTGCAATGGAGCATCAACAAAAAAAGTTTCTTATACGGATGAAGATGATCAAGACAGTGAATCCAATAGCATATAATTGGTTGAAGGATCTCGAGGTTGAGAAAATGGACATTACATGCGGATAGAGGTAGGAGATGGGGGATGCTAATAACAAACAGCTCGGAGTCATTCAATGGTTTGCTAAAATCTGCTCACGGACTGCCCATTCCTGCAATGGTGAAAATGACTTTCAAGCAAGTTGTGGAGCGATTTGCCACTAGAATAAGACATGCCAGAGCCATATTAGCAGATGGTGGGAAATTAATGCCAAAACCTGCACAAATCTTTGAGCATTATAGGAAAAAATGTGAGCTACACCGTACGGTAGAGAGTATAACTATGTCGAACGTGTGTGAAGTCCTATGGACAAGTTATTATCAAGGTCGGGGAGGAAACCTTCATACCGTTTATGAGAGAACGATGACGTGTAGTTGTGGTAAGTGGCAATCATACCACATGCCATGTTCTCATGCCATCAAGTGTTTCGAGGCAATGAGAAAACGGTATTCACTTATGTGACATCCGAATACAACGTCAAAAATTATCTTAAAGCATATGCCGGAGGTTTCAACCCACTTGGCGATCAATCTTATTGGCCAACGAGCCATTTTCAAAGATTACTAACAAGGAGATATCCGTAAAATTTAGGTTAACGCACAAACTCAGATTCCCAATCAAATGGATATTCCGGAAAGGACATACTCTCGAAGGTGCTCGACGTGTAAGGAATGTGGCCATGATAAACGTTTGTGTCACCTGCGGCCGTGGGGTCTCAGATCTGGGGTGGGAAGAACCTCTGGTAGTGGAAGAGCCTCTCGTGATTGAAGATTGTCTTGGATTATGAATGTATTTTAATCCTTCTTGATGTATTGAAATTGCCTTGAATTATCAATGGATTTTAATTCTTCTTGATGTATTCAAATTATCTTGAATTATGAACGGCCAAAAAAAAAATCGAAAATAATCTTGACGTATCTAAAAAATCGAAAATAATCTCGACATATCTTTAATAATGTAATGCCTTGACTAAATAATAAAATGCTTAAATCAAAACCTTTAAAATAAAACACTTAAACCTAAAGATAACAAGTTTCCAAACAAACAAAACTTACTTCGGGGCACTTTATAACTCCTAAAACGACGATCCAAATGTTTACGATCTTGATGTATTAGCTCATTATTGATACATGAAAAGATATCGGTTATATAAAATATTGATATTCCAGCGTTTTGAAATATGACTAATCTTTGGTCAAAATATGAAAAAAAAAAACGTGAAATTTCAAAACTTTGAAATTACACAAGTGTTAGGAAAATGAAATAACACCTTTTGCGCACTAATTTAGTGCGCAAAAATTAGTGCGCAAAAGGTATTTTGGTAACTTTTTTTTATAATGGGTTAGTTTGGTCCCGACAACCACTTTTTGGGTCATTTAAGTTGCAGACTCTCACAAACTAATTGGTAATTCTATTCGTCCATCTTGACAGTTGAATGTAAACTGAATAATTATATTTACCTCCATAGGCATGATGGGTACTTAAACAGTTAATGTATGTGGATTTATTTAAAAATAAATCAATGGTCACCAAAATATAAAGCTGATTTGTGTGGCTATTATTTATCGATAAGTGTCGCGCATGACTTTCCAATGACTAAGTATACTTTATCACTGTTTTGCTCTCTGATACGCCCTAAATCTAATCGGTTTTTCCTCACAATTTTCCAGCAATACCACACACTCTGTAACTTTACACTAATCCTTCCTTATTGTTATTAATCTCTATTACAAAATAGTAACTTAGCAAAATTTCCAGAAACCTGTAACTTTACAAAAACAGAAAGTATAAACCAATGTAAAACATAATCTGGAAAAATAATCAGAAAGAGTATACGAAAATATTTTTAAGGAACAGAAATCTAGCCCACCTAATACACGATGTCCTCTTAAAATTATCTCAAGTATGTAGGGGTTGAATGTGGAATATATACTCCATAGGGATAGAAAGATTTCACTCATCGGTGTACCAAAAACTCCGATGTCGGCGCGAACCACTTAACGACGGTAGAGCACACGGAAAAAACTTTTAAGAGAGTAGAAGAAAGAGAGTATCGTAAAATTCGTAAGTAATAATCTCGAGTATTAACTGGAATTTATAACCATTAATACACTTGGTTGGGTGAAAAGGTTTGCAACCTTTCACAAAGAAAAGGTCGCGGGTCAGACACGCGGATCCGGGTCACTAACGGGTCAGATCTGGATATTTTAATTAATTAATTAATTAAATAATAATTAATTAAATAATTAAAATTAAAAAAAATTTGGTCCAAAGAAATTATCAATCAATCGACGCCCGACAATACACAATTATGAGGGAGACTATCTTTCTTAACCTTTAAGAATAAAGAAGGAGTGTTTACTTTTTTATAGTAGAGACTTTTCTTTCTACCACCTACGGAGACACGCTTATTTCATAAAGTAGATATAACATTCATTTTAAAGCCTTCACTTCTTTTTCCCTCAATTTTCCATTCAACCTATCAATTAAACCCAACACTTATTTCTTATCACTCCTCCTCTCGTTATTGGATACCATCATTACCTCTATCCTCCCTCCCTAGCTTATTTTCACAACTTATCTTCCTATGAAATTTTCTCAACTTCGAGTACGTACAAAGAAAAAGGAGTTAGGGTTCAATGCAAAAGACAACATACCATTAACTTCGAATAAGGCAAATACAAGATCGTCTAATACATGATTTTTTTTTTTTTTTGAAAAATTGTTCCGGATTCCATTAATCTAACAAAGATGCAAATGACATGTAGAATTCTATAAAGCTGTTGGGTTGGAGAAAGAAGTTGAACTTCAGTTTTGGTAACCTTTCAAAATG